>NC_052335.1:33749753-33769753 GCF_016432855.1 Salvelinus namaycush
ATAGTTACCATATTAAGTTAAAATGTAACTTGATTAACATCTACTTTCAGTATAGTTACATTTTCTGTTAATAAGTTTTACTATTACATTAAGTCTACCCATTCCCCCGTCTATACCACCCCCACCACCCCCAATTAGTTACCCACCCCAACAGCCCCACCACCATTACATTCCAAGTTTAAAATGTTAATAGCTACATTATTAAGTTATCATTTGTTAACATAGTTACATTATTAAGTAACATTTGGTAATAGTTACATTATTAAGTAACATTGTGTTAATAGTTACATTATTAAAGTTATACATTTCTGTTAATAGTTACATTTATTAAGTTACATCCTTAACAGCTACATTGTTAAGTTACATATTAACAGTCTAAATTATTAAGTTACAGTGTTATACTAGGTACATTATTAAGTGTGTACATCCTTAACAGCATAACATATTAAAGGTCCATCCTTAACCAGCCTACAGTGTTGTTTAACTAGTTACATTATTGTCAGTTGTATGAAATCACAGAAAATTAATGAAAATAATGTTTGTTCAAATAAATATCATATCTTCTTTTTTGTTTTATTAAATCTTGTCATTAATGTATGTATGAATTCCTTTATCTTCAATTTCATTTGATCTAAATCACTTGGGTTAGCACTTATATGTATATCTCCTTCCCCCCGTAATTTAAAAAGAGAAAGATAAATCCCATTTCTCGGCCTGATGACATATGACCCAGGAGAATTATACTGCTAATTGGGGCTTATTACAGAGATGGTGTACAATTGATTAAACAAGTCAACCTAAAACACAGCAACGTACACGCATCGCAACACACACACAAAAAACTTCTCCTCGTGTGCCGTCCTTTCACTAGCAGACACAGAGCTAAAAAGATAGATGTCATGATGTTAATCTCTAGTGTGCATTGGCAAGCCAGCGGAGCAAGGAGCTAGTCTGGGCCTGGTGTTGTAGGCAGGATGGTTTGGTAACAGCCTTGAGAGGGTTAGGCCAGGAGGTTCTGGGGGGTGCCCCAATTTGGATCCCGGGGAACTACACGCGCGCACCGCAAGTGCCCAATACTTCACAGTTCTGTGTGATGTTAGAAATGAGCATGGAATGGTAAAAGCCTTCTATTAAATGATAAGCTATGCAAGGAGTTCACGCCGTGCCTTGGAAGCAGTGACATTAGTATCAGATTTGTGAATAATTCGAGCCAGCGGAGGCATGCTCTATTCCTATCTCCGTATCTTCCATACTCTTTCTACATCCTCTCACTTCTCTCTGCTAACTGCTACATTTCCCTCTACTGCTTATATCATAAATATGTCATGTCCACCTCTCTACTCGATTCTTCTCGCACCTATCCTACCTCGCTCTCTGTCTACTTTCTCCTAGTGTCTCTTCCTCCATTTCTACTCTCGTCCATGTCCTGATAGACAGACACGCCACACTCCGTGAGATACCGGCTAACGTAAGAATTGAACTTATCCCATATAACATGATGTCTCTGTGTATCTGTCTGTGTATGCGATCGCACGTACTATCTGATGTCTCTCTCGGCTATTCTTATTAAACCTCTCCCTAATGGTCTTTGGCATTGATGTCTGTGGTGTCGTGTCACCCTATCTCTTCCTTCAATGTTCTCATATGCAAATTTTACAATTCAATTCAATTTTCAAAGCTAGGCCTTTATTTAGCTTTAAATTACGGCGATGGGAAGACATATGTTTACGATTCCCAAGAAAGTGAAATAGATAATAAACAACGTGAAACATCTGATTCAATGAATAACTAAAATTAACAAGTACAAACAGTACACACTTCCAAAAAGCTGATATAAAGACATTCAAATTTGTCAAGTCTCTCGTCTCCAATACCTATCAACGACTTGAAGACTAGCAGAGCGATCATCACCAATGAGGGAAGGTTCCAGAGCCAATACACATCGGTTGATCCCAGACCTCATAACATGTCATGTGTGTGGTCATCCTGTGTGTGTGTCTTCCGCTGCTCACGTGAATGTGAATTTAGGGGGGGGGGGCGGAAGGGAGTGGGGGGTTAGTGGAGTGAGGTGTGTTATTTTATCTGTACACTCCGGTGCGAGCCAATAGAACGACGGATGTGAGTTCGATACGCAACTCACTTTGTTCAGACGAATGTACCACAGAATAGAGGAGAGTTTTACATGGAGACATAGGCTTTGTAATAGTTGAATAACATCGACCTCCCTGTTGTCCTACTGGCTCCCTATTGAAGGACGGATTTGTGCTGTAGTGACTGTCATAAAATGTGTAGTGGAACCAACCAGGCATACACTAGGTATATTACACTTGTAACATCCCTTCTGATGGTGTCTGTCCTATCTGATCTAGATCAGACATCTCATTACTTCTGAGAAGCTTGTGACTACCGTCCCCAGTGGCTGTAAGCAGCATGTGACGAGCATATAGGTTTTCTAGCTCCTGATTGGTTAGGATGGAAGGCTTGTTCTCTGTATGAGAGTGGTGTAAAGTTACAGTTAATAATGGAATGGATTAAAGTGAGCGGGCCATAGATGGGGATGATACGTCTTGCAGTGTACTGTAGCTGATGCTGAGACCCAGAGACACTGCACTGCTGAGGGTTAGTAACCCACATCTCAGGCATGTCTGCTCAGTCCCCTAGTGTCACTTAGTCACGAAGGCCTCGCAAGTACCAATACCTCTCATGTTCTCTATCCAATCAGCTCATCTCATCCCACAGTCACTCTATCCCTCAGTTCCTCTATCCGTCAGTCCTGCTATACCCTCAGATCCACTTACATCACGTCCTCCTCTATCCTCCTAACGAGTCCTCTTATCACACCTCACTCCTCGATCCCTACATTCCCTACGTTATCCCTCAGTCCCTCTATCACGCAGACAGTGCCTATATCCCTCACCGTCATCTATCCCTGCAGTCCTCTATCCATCAGTCGTTTAATCCTCTCAGTCCAGGCTATCCTAACAGTCCATATCCCATGCAGCTTTCCCCTCCACGTCCTCAGTTCCTCTCATCCCCTCCTCCAGTCGTTTATCCCTCTAGTACCGCTATCACCTCAGTCACCGCTATACATACTCTGCAGTCCTATCCACTATACACCTCAAGCCTCTATCCCTCAAAGTTTCCTCTATACCTCGAGTACCCTCACAGTCTCCTCTATCCCTCAGTCCTCTATCCCTCAGTCCTCTACCTCAGTCCCTTCTATACCGCATCAACGTCCTCACACCCTCGAGTCCTTTATCCCTCATGACCTCTATGCCTCAGGACTCTATCCCTTCATAGTCCTCACCTACTCATATCAGTCATCTATCCCTCAGTCACTCTGTATTCCCCGTCAGGTCCTTATAACCTCAGTCCACATCTTAGCCTCAGTCCTCTATCCCATCACAGTCCTCTAGCCCCTCAGTCCTCTGTCACACTCAGTTCCTCTATCCCTCAGTTATCTATCCCTCAGTCGTGTATCTCAAGCCTCTAACCCTCAGTCCCTTATCGCACTCAGTTCTCTATCCATCAGTATCCGTTTATACTCAGATGTCCTCTATACCTCAGATCCATAATGTCCCTCAGTTCTCTCTATCCCATCAGTGCGTTCTATACCATGCAGTCTATCCCTCACGTCATCTAAGCCCTCAGTCCTCTTATCCCCGTCAGGTTCGTGTTACTCCTCTCTAGTCCTCTATCCCCGTTAGTCCTCTCATTCCCTCAGTCACTTATATCACTCAGAACTCACTATCCGTCGCAGTCGTATTATTCCTCAGGTCACTCTATCCCTCACACAGTCCTCAATCCTCAGCTCCCTCTATTACGCTCAGACCTCTATACCTCACAAGTACTCTATCCCTCAGTCTCTGTCCCTCAGTCTCTATCCTCAGTTCCATCTATCACTCATCTACTCTCTATCCTTCAGTAGTTTATCCCTTGCATGTCCAGTCATACCCATCTCTTCTATTTTTACCCCTCCATTTTCATCTATACCTAATTACAATCTAATGAACATCAGTCCCTCATAATACCTCACAGTACCCTAATCCCTACAGTCCATCTATCCCTAGTTTGTCTATCTCCCAGTGCCATAACATCGCCCCACCCCCTAGGTGGATACCTCACCATTTCTCCTCAACCCACACCCATCATCCGTTATTATCTGTCGCCTTCTTCTCTCGTCGTACAAGCCAAGCCCCAGAACTTCAGCCTTAGTCCCCTATACTATTAAACTTCCCCACAGGACAGGCTAGCCAGTACCTCCCCACAGCCACCTGTGAGCAGAGAACAGCCAGACTCTCCATCATGTGAATTTTGAAAATCCCTCGACAAAACTATTATTACAAGAGATGAAGAGACGCGTTATGAACGCTTTGGAGATGCGTGAAGAGAACTGCAGTGAACCCATGGACATTACGAAAACCATTTAAAAGCCACAGCATGGCTATCAGAGATAAAAGGAAAGAAAAGAATGTCTCTTCTCTCACTCTCGTACAACTCTATCCTCTCGTCTTCTCTACTCTTGTCTTTTCTCTCGTCTTGCTACTCATCTGGTCTTGCTCTATCTCTCTCTAATCCTACCCTCCTCTCTCGTACCTTCGGTCTCAGTCTCTCCTCTGTCTCAGGTCTCTGGTCTTCTGATCTCTTTCTCAGAATCTCTTCTCTCTCTTCTACTCGTCCCTCTTTTTTCGTCTGCGGTCGATTAAAGAGATTTTTATCTAATAGAGCAGATATGTTAGGCTGACCATGTGGATGACTCGAGGTGCCCGATGTGGATGGGAGGCGAGGGAGGAGAGGCAAGAGTGAGAGACGAAGGGGGAAGGCGAAGTAGATATCCAGGAAGTACAACCCAGAAATTACTGAACCTCTTCATGTCAAATCAAATCAAATCAAAATTGTACTTTGTCCACATCACATGGTTAGCGAGATGTTAATGGCGGTGTTGCGAAATGCTTGTGCTTCTAGTTCCGACAATGCAGTAATAACCAACGAGTAATCTAACCTAACAATTTCACAACAATTACCTTATACGCACAAGTGTAAAGGGATGAAGAATATGTACATAAAGATATATGAATGAGTGATGGTACAGAACGGCATAGGCAAGATGCAGGGATGAGTATCGAGTACAGGATATACATATGAGATGAGTAATGTAGGGTTGTAAACATTATATTAAGTGGCATTGTTGTTTAAAGTGGCTAGTGATGCATTTTTTACAAACATTTTTTCCATTATTAAGTGGCTGGAGTCTGAAGTCAGCTCTTCTCCTCTTCTCTCTTCTCATTTCAATTCACAATCAATTCAAGAGGGCTCTTTATTGGCATGGGAAACATGTGTTAACATTGCCAAAGCAAGTGAGGTAATAATAATATACAAAAGTGAAAAAAAACAATAAAAATTAACAGTAAACATTAACACATACAGAAGTTTCAAAACAATAAAGACATTACAATAGTGCATATTATATATATACAGTGTTGTAACAATGTACAATAGTTAAAGTACACAAGGGAAAATAAATAACCCATAAATATGGGTTGTATTTACAATGGTGTTTGTTGTTTTCACTGTCCTTGTTCTCGTGGCACAGCGTCACAAATCTTGTGCTGTGATGGCACACTGTGGATTTCACCCAGTAGATATGGGAGTTTATCAAAATTGGATTTGTTTTCAATTCTTTGTGGATCTGTGTAATCTGAGGGAAATATGTTCTCTTAATATGGTCATACATTGGCAGGAGGTTAGAAGTGCAGCTCATTTCCACCCTCATTTGTGGGCAGTGAGCACATAGCCTGTCTCTCTTGAGAGCCATGTCTGCCTACGGCGGCCTGTCTCAATAGCAAGGCTATGCTCACTGAGTCTGTACATAGTCAAAGCTTTCCTTAAGTTTGGGTCAGTCACAGTGGTCAGGTATTCTGCCGCTGTGTACTCTCTGTTTAGGGCCAAATAGCATTCTAGTTTGCTCTGTTCTCTATCTCCCTGTCTTATTCATTGTCTGTCTGTCTGTCTGTCTGTCTGTCTGTCTGTCTGTCTGTCTGTCTGTCTGTCGCTGTCTGTCTGTCTGTCTGTCTGTCTGTCTGTCTGTCTGTCTGTCTGTCTTCTGTCTGTGTCTGTCTGTCTGCTGTCTGTCTGTCTGTTGTTCTTGTCTGTCTGTCTGTCTTTCCGTCTGTCCGTCCGTCCGTCCGTCCGTCTGTCTATCTACAGTTTAAGTCAGAAGTTTACATACATTAGGTTGAGGTCACTTAAAACTCATTTTTCAACCACTCACACACATTTCTTGTTACAAACTTAGTTTGGCAAACCGTTAGGACATCACTTTGTAATGACACAAGTAATTTTTCCAACAATTGTTTACAGACAGATTATTTCACTTATAATTCACTGTATCACAATTCCAGTGGGTCTGAAGTTTACATACACTAAGTTGACTGTGCCTTTAAACAGCTTGGAAAATTCCAGAAATTATGTCATGGCTTTAGAAGCTTCTGATAGGCTAATTGACATCATTTGGTCAATTGGGTGTAACTGGGATGTATTTCAAGGCCTACCTTCAAACTCAGTGCCTCATTGTTTGACATCATGGGAAAATCAAAAGAAATCAGCCAAGACCTCAGAAAAAGAATTGTAGACCTCCACAAGTCTGGTTCACCCTTGTGAGCAATTTCCAAATGCCTGAAGGTACCACGCTTATCTGTACAAACAATAGTACGCAAGTATAAACACCATGGGACCACGCAGCGTCATACCGCTCAGGAAGGAGACGCGTTCTGTCTCCTAGAGATGAACATACATTCGTGCGAAAAGTGCAAATCAATCCCAGAACAACAGCAAAGGACCTTGTGAAGATGCTGGAGGAAACAGGTACAAAGTATCTATATCCACAGTAAAACGAGTCCTATATCGACATAACCTGAAAGGCCGCTTAGCAAGGAAGAAGCCACTGCCTCAAAACCGCCATAAAATAAACAAACTATGGTTTGCAACTGCACATGGGGACAAAGATCATACCTTTTGGAGAAATGTCCTCTGGTCTGATGAAACAAAAATAGAACTGTTCGGCCATAATGACCATCGTTATGTTTGGAGAAAAAATGGGGATGCTTGCAAGCCGAAGAACACCATCCCAACCGTGATGCACAGGGGTGGCAGCATCATGTTGTGGGGGTGGACAAAACAAGTCAAGGTATTGTTGTGGCCATCACAAAGCCCTGACCTCAACCCTATAGAAAATTTGTGGGCAGAAAAGAAGAGCAAGGAGGCCTACAAACCTGTCTGTCTGTCTGTCTGTCTGTCTGTCTGTCTGTCTGTCTGTCTGTCTGTCTGTCTGTCTGTCTGTCTGTCTGTCTGTCTGTCTGTCTGTCTGTCTGTCTGTCTCTCCTCTATTCCCTTAATCTTGTTTTCTCTCAACCACAAGCACATAGCCATAGTGATAGTCATCCATCAACCTCATCCAGCGACACATGATAGACAGCAGACACAGCGGGACCCCAGTCCCCCCACCCCCCCCCCCCCCCCCCCCCCCCCACACACACACACTCAAACACACACTACAGTTATGAGTCGATGAGTCAGGCTCACAGAGATACCTCAGGAAGCTTAGCTAATGCACTTTTGGAGCTCTGTTTTTTGTTGTTGAGCGACTACAGAGGCTGAGTCAAGAACCATAGCTCTTACTGACAAGAGAGGTCTTTCCAGTTCTTTTTCACAGCTTGTCCCCGTGCCCTGAGAGATGCCTTGGAGGCTTGGAGCACAGCAGAGCAGCTCTCATAGTTTGCTACACGAGAGGCTGTTGTTATTGTCTGTCTCTGGTATATGCTGCTGGAGATACATGATACACGAGAGGCTGGTGTTATTGTCTGTTTCTGTTTATGATACCTGTATTGTTCCATTCACTCAGTTGACCTGCATCTCAGGAGACATACAGGTCAGGAGGCAGATATACATACCTTAGACAGGGTGTGTGTGCAATGTGGTGTCTGTCCTTGTATCCCCACACACCGATTTGGAGCCCCGTCCCCTTAAAGCCTCCCTCTGTCTGTCAGACTTTCAGCAGGCCTAGTTCAGATTGGCTGCAGATGCACACACACAACACACACAACACACACAACCCACACACACACACACACACACACACACACACACACACACACACACACACACACACACACACACACACACACACACACACACACACACACACACACACACACACACACACACACACACACACACACCAACAGAGCTCACACACATGTAAGTGGTTATAGTTGGCCTGGGCCTGCTTTGAGTTAGTTTGAGAGCACCCTGTTCCTGCTACTGCCACCCTCACAGTGGCTATATGGGCTCTGCTCGCTCTGTTCGTTCTGGTTCTGTTCTGTTCTGTTTCTGCTCTTCTGTTCTGTCTGTTCTGTTTCTCTGTCCTGTTCTGTTCTTCTGTGCTCTGTTCTCTGCTCTGTTATGTTCTGTTCTGTTCTCTCCTGTTCGTCTACTGTCTGTTCGTGTTCTGTTCTGTTCTGTCTATGTCTGTTGTTCTGTTTGCTCTCTGTTTCTGCTGTCTGTTCTGTTTGTCCCCTCCTGTATGTTCTGCGTTCTGTCGTCTTCTATTCTTCTTTCGTTCTATTGCTGATCTGCTCGTTCTGTTTATCGTTCTGTTGTGTGCTATTCGTACTGTATCTGTACTGGCTCTGTCTATCTGTGTCCTATTTGTTGTCTGTCTGTTCTGTTCATCTCTGCTTCTACTAGAGTAGGTCATCAGTTCTAGTTCTGTTCTACATAGCCCATTGCATGTATCCCCCATTATGACAAACAACAAACCATCGCGAGCAGAGCTGAGAGGGGCATGCAGAGAAGACAGAGACAGCAGAGACAGGAGGGAAGGGAAGGAGAAGGGGGCGGAGGGGAGGAGGTAGGGGTGAAGAGAGAGGGTGAGGCGGGGTGAGGAGACAGGGAGGAGAGCAGCAGGGGGTACGACAGGTGAGGAACAGACCAGGGAGAGTTTCGAACAGGACCTCAGGGGTAGTCCCTTAGATCATCAGCCAGGCTAATGAGAACCTGGTTCTAACAACACTCAGAGAGGTCAGATACACACACCAGAGAGGTCAGATACAACACCAGGAGGTCGATACAACACCAATCCAGAGAGGGTCAGATACAACACCAGAGGCGGCAGGAGTATACAACACCAGAGGGGTCAGATCAGACAACACCAGAGAGGTCAGATACACACCAGAGAGGTCAGATACAACAACAGAGACGGTCCAGATTAACCACCAGAAAGAGTCAGATACAACACCAGAGAGGTCAGATACAAACACCAGGAGAGATCAGATCCAACACCAGAGGGGTCAGATACAACACCAGAGAGGTCAGATACAACACCAGAGGGTCAGATCAACTACCAGAAGAGGCAGATACAACACAGAGAGGTCAGATACACAACACCAGAGGAGTCAGATACAACACCAGAGAGGTCAGATACAACACCAAGAGGGAGGTCAGATACAACACCAGAGAGGTAGATACAAACATCCAGAAGGGGTCAGATACAACACCAGAGAGGTCAGATACAACAACAGAGGGGTCAGATACAACACCAAGAGGGTCAAGATAACAACACCAGGAGGTCAGATACAACACCAGAGAGGTCAAAGATACAACAACAGCCAGAGAGGTCAGATACACACACCAGAGGGGTCAGATACAAACACCAGAGTCAGAGGTCAGATACAACACCAGAGAGGTCAGATACAACACCAGAGGGGTCAGATAAACACCAAGAGAGGTCAGATCTACAACACCAGAGAGGTAGAACAACACCAGAGAGGTCAGATACAACACCAGAGGGGTCAGATTACAACACAGAGAGGTCAGATACAACACCAGAGGGTCAGATACAACCATACTAAAGAGGATCGATAAACACCAGAGGGTCAGATACAACACCAGAGAGGGTCAGATAAACACCAGAGAGGTAGATACAACACCAGAGGGGTCAGATACAAAACCAGAGAGGTCAGAGAACAACACCAGAGAGGTCAGATACAACACCAGAGAGGTAGATACAACACCAGGAGGGTCCAGATACAACACCAGAGGGGTCAGATATAAACACCAGAGGGGTCAGATACACACCAGAGGGTCAGATACAACACCAGAGAGGTCAGATACAACACCAGAGAGGTCAGATACAACACCAGAGAGGTCAGATACAACACCAGAGAGGTCAGATACAACACCAGAGAGGTCAGATACAACACCAGAGAGGTCAGATACACACCAGAGGGGTCGATACAACACCAGAGGGCGTCAGAGATACAACACCAGAGAGGTCAGATACAACACCAGAGGGGTCAGATACAACACCAGAGGGTCAGATACAACACAGAGAGGTCAGATACAACACCAGAGAGGTCAGATACAACACCAGAGAGGGTCAGATACAACACCAGAGAGGGTCAGATACAACACCAGAGAGGGTCAGATACAACACCAGAGAGGTCAGATACAACACCCAGAGAGGTCAGATACAACACCAGAGAGGTCAGATAACAACACCAGAGGGGTCAGATACAACACCAGAGAGGTCAGATACAACACCAGAGAGGTCAGATACAACACCAGAGAGGTCAGATACAACACCAGCACAGCCCGCGCAGAGGGGTCAGATACAACACCAGAGAGGTCAGATACAACACCAGAGAGCAGTCACAAGATACAGACACCAGAGGGTCAGATACAACCCAGAGAGGTCAGATACAACACCAAGAGGGTCAGATACAACACCAGAGGGTCAGATACAACAAGAGAGGTCAGATACAAACACCAGAGAGGTCAGATACAACACCAGAGGGTCAGATACAACACAGAGAGGGTCAGATACAACACCAGAGAGGTCAGATACAACACACAGAGGGTCAGATACAACCACAGAGGGTCAGATACAACACCAGAGAGGTCAGATACAACACCAGAGGGTCAGATACACCACACCAAGAGGGTCAGATACACAACGCACAGAGGGTCAGATACAACACCAGAGAGGGGCAGATACAACACCAGAGAGAGTCAGATACAACACCAGAGGGGTCAGATACAACACCAGAAGGTCAGATACAACACAGAGAGGTCCAGGATACAACACCAGAGGGGTCAGATACAACACCAGAGGGGTCAGATACAACACCAGAGAGGTCAGATACAACACCAGGAGGGTTAGATACAAACACAGAAGGGGTCAGATACAACACCGACAGAGAGGTCAGATACAACACACCGAGAGGTCAGATACAACAACCAGAGGGGTCAGATACAACACCCGAGAGAGGCAGATACAACACCAGATGCGGAGTCAGATAAACACCGAGAGGGTCAGATACAAAACCAGAGGGGTCAGGTACAACACCAGAGAGGTCGATACACACCAGAGAGGGTCAGATACAACACCAGAGAGGTCAGATACAACCACCGAGAGGTCAGATACAACACCAGAGGGTCAGTATACAACACCAGAGAGGTTCGCAGATACAACAACCAGGAGGTCAGATACAACACCAGAGAAGAGGTCAGATACAAAACACAGACGAGGTCAGATACAACACCAGAGAGGTCAGATACACACACCAGAGGGTCAGATACAACACACAGAGAGGTCAGATACAACACCAGAGGGTGCACGATACAACACCAGAGAGGTCAGATACAACACCAGAGGGTCAGATACAACACCAGAGGGGTCAGATAAACAACAACAGAGAGGTCAGATACAACACCAGAGGGGTCAGATACAACACCGAGAGGGTCAGATACAACACCGAGAGGGTAACGAGTACAACACACAGAGAGGTCAGATACAACACCAAGCACGAGGTCAGATACAACAACAGAGAGGTCAGATACAACACCAGAGGGGTCAGATACAACACCAGAAGGGTCAGATTACAACACAGAGAGGTCAGATACAACACCAGAGAGGTCAGATACCAACACCAGAGAGGTCAGATACAACACCAGAGGGTCAGATACAACACACAGAGAGGTCAGATACAACACCAGAGAGGTCAGATACAACACCAGAGGGGTCAGATAAAACACCGGAGGGTCAGATACAACACCAGAGGGTCAGATACCAACACCAGAGGGGTCAGATACAACACCAGAGAGGGTCAGATACAACACACAGAGGGGTCAGATACAACACCAGAGAGGTCAGATACAACACCAGGAGGGTCAGATACAACACCACAGAGGGTCAGATACAACACCAGAGAGTCAGATACAACACCAGAGAGGTCAGATACAACACCAGAGGGGTCCGATACAACACCAGAGGGGTCAGATACAACACAGCAGAGGGTCAGATACAACACCAAGAGAGGTCAGAATACAACACCAGAGAGGTCAGATTTACATACTCCAGCTGAGGGCTATCACCAGAAGACTAGAGTGTCAGATACAACACCAGAGGTCAGATACAACACCAGAGAGGTCAGATACAACACCAGAGAGCTCAGATAAACACCAGAGAGGTCAGATACAACACCAGAGAGGTCAGATACAACACCAGAGGGGTCGATCAGATACAACACCAGAGAGGTCAGATACAACACCAGAGAGGTCAGATACAACACCAGAGAGGTCAGATACAACACAAGAGAGGTCAGATACAACACCAGAGAGGTCAGATACAACACCAGAGAGGTCAGATACAACACCAGAGGGGTCAGATACAACACCAGAGAGGTCAGATACAACACCAGAGGGGTCAGATACAACACCAGAGAGGTCAGATACAACACCAGAGGGGTCAGATACAACACCAGAGAGGTCAGATACAACACCAGAGGGGTCAGATACAACACCAGAGAGGTCAGATACAACACCAGAGGGGTCAGATACAACACCAGAGAGGTCAGATACAACACCAGAGAGGTCAGATACAACACCAGAGGGGTCAGATACAACACCAGAGAGGTCAGATACAACACCAGAGAGGTCAGATACAACACCAGAGGGGTCAGATACAACACCAGAGAGGTCAGATACAACACCAGAGAGGTCAGATACAACACCAGAGAGGTCAGATACAACACCAGAGGGGTCAGATACAACACCAGAGAGGTCAGATACAACACCAGAGGGTCAGATACAACACCAGAGAGGTCAGATACAACACCAGAGGGGTCAGATACAACACCAGAGAGGTCAGATACAACACCAGAGAGGTCAGATACAACACCAGAGGGGTCAGATACAACACCAGAGAGGTCAGATACAACACCAGAGGGGTCAGATACAACACCAGAGAGGTCAGATACAACACCAGAGGGGTCAGATACAACACCAGAGGGTCAGATACAACACCAGAGGGGTCAGATACAACACCAGAGGGGTCAGATACAACACCAGAGAGGTCAGATACAACACCAGAGAGGTCAGATACAACACCAGAGAGGTCAGATACAACACCAGAGAGGTCAGATACAACACCAGAGAGGTCAGATACAACACCAGAGAGGTCAGATACAACACCAGAGGGGTCGGATACAACACCAGAGGGTCAGATACAACACCAGAGGGTCAGATACAACACCAGAGGGGTCAGATACAACACCAGAGGGTCAGATACAACACCAGAGAGGTCAGATACAACACCAGAGAGGTCAGATACAACACCAGAGAGGTCAGATACAACACCAGAGGGGTCAGATACAACACCAGAGAGGTCAGATACAACACCAGAGAGGTCAGATACAACACCAGAGAGGTCAGATACAACACCAGAGAGGTCAGATACAACACCAGAGGGGTCAGATACAACACCAGAGAGGTCAGATACAACACCAGAGAGGTCAGATACAACACCAGAGAGGTCAGATACAACACCAGAGGGGTCAGATACAACACCAGAGAGGTCAGATACAACACCAGAGAGGTCAGATACAACACCAGAGGGTCAGATACAACACCAGAGAGGTCAGATACAACACCAGAGGGTCAGATACAACACCAGAGAGGTCAGATACAACACCAGAGAGGTCAGATACAACACCAGAGAGGTCAGATACAACACCAGAGAGGTCAGATACAACACCAGAGAGGTCAGATACAACACCAGAGAGGTCAGATACAACACCAGAGGGGTCAGATACAACACCAGAGGGGTCAGATACAACACCAGAGAGGTCAGATACAACACCAGAGAGGTCAGATACAACACCAGAGGGTCAGATACAACACCAGAGGGTCAGATACAACACCAGAGAGGTCAGATACAACACCAGAGAGGTCAGATACAACACCAGAGGGGTCAGATACAACACCAGAGAGGTCAGATACAACACCAGAGAGGTCAGATACAACACCAGAGGGGTCAGATACAACACCAGAGGGGTCAGATACAACACCAGAGAGGTCAGATACAACACCAGAGGGGTCAGATACAACACCAGAGGGGTCAGATACAACACCAGAGAGGTCAGATACAACACCAGAGAGGTCAGATACAACACCAGAGGGGTCAGATACAACACCAGAGAGGTCAGATACAACACCAGAGGGGTCAGATACAACACCAGAGAGGTCAGATACAACACCGGAGGGGTCAGATACAACACCAGAGAGGTCAGATACAACACCAGAGGGTCAGATACAACACCAGAGAGGTCAGATACAACACCAGAGAGGTCAGATACAACACCAGAGGGTCAGATACAACACCAGAGAGGTCAGATACAACACCAGAGGGTCAGATACAACACCAGAGAGGTCAGATACAACACCAGAGAGGTCAGATACAACACCAGAGAGGTCAGATACAACACCAGAGGGTCAGATACAACACCAGAAGGGTCAGATACAACACCAGAGAGGTCAGATACAACACCAGAGAGGTCAGATACAACACCAGAGGGGTCAGATACAACACCAGAGAGGTCAGATACAACACCAGAGAGGTCAGATACAACACCAGAGGGGTCAGATACAACACCAGAGGGTCAGATACAACACCGGAGGGTCAGATACAACACCAGAAGGGTCAGATACAACACCAGAGAGGTCAGATACAACACCAGAGAGGTCAGATACAACACCAGAGGGGTCAGATACAACACCAGAGGGTCAGATACAACACCAGAGAGGTCAGATACAACACCAGAGAGGTCAGATACAACACCAGAGAGGTCAGATACAACACCAGAGGGTCAGATACAACACCAGAGAGGTCAGATACAACACCAGAGAGGTCAGATACAACACCAGAGGGGTCAGATACAACACCGGAGGGTCAGATACAACACCAGAGGGGTCAGATACAACACCAGAGGGGTCAGATACAACACCAGAGAGGTCAGATACAACACCAGAGGGGTCAGATACAACACCAGAGAGGTCAGATACAACACCGGAGGGTCAGATACAACACCAGAGGGGTCAGATACAACACCAGAGAGGTCAGATACAACACCAGAGAGGTCAGATACAACACCAGAGGGGTCAGATACAACACCAGAGAGGTCAGATACAACACCAGAGGGGTCAGATACAACACCAGAGAGGTCAGATACAACACCAGAGAGGTCAGATACAACACCAGAGAGGTCAGATACAACACCAGAGGGGTCAGATACAAGACCAGAGAGGTCAGATACAACACCAGAGAGGTCAGATACAACACCAGAGGGGTCAGATACAACACCAGAGAGGTCAGATACAACACCAGAGAGGTCAGATACAACACCAGAGAGGTCAGATACAACACCAGAGGGGTCAGATACAACACCAGAGAGGTCAGATACAACACCAGAGGGGTCAGATACAACACCAGAGAGGTCAGATACAACACCAGAGAGGTCAGATACAACACCAGAGAGGTCAGATACAACACCAGAGGGTCAGATACAACACCAGAGGGGTCAGATACAACACCAGAGGGGTCAGATACAACACCAGAGGGGTCAGATACAACACCAGAGAGGTCAGATACAACACCAGAGGGGTCAGATACAACACCAGAGGGGTCAGATACAACACCAGAGGGGTCAGATACAACACCAGAGAGGTCAGATACAACACCAGAGAGGTCAGATACAACACCAGAGGGGTCAGATACAACACCAGAGAGGTCAGATACAACACCAGAGAGGTCAGATACAACACCAGAGGGTCAGATACAACACCGGAGGGGTCAGATACAACACCAGAGGGTCAGATACAACACCAGAGGGGTCAGATACAACACCAGAGGGGTCAGATACAACACCAGAGGGGTCAGATACAACACCAGAGAGGTCAGATACAACACCAGAGAGGTCAGATACAACACCAGAGAGGTCAGATACAACACCAGAGAGGTCAGATACAACACCAGAGAGGTCAGATACAACACCAGAGAGGTCAGATACAACACCAGAGAGGTCAGATACAACACCAGAGGGGTCAGATACAACACCAGAGGGGTCAGATACAACACCAGAGAGGTCAGATACAACACCAGAGAGGTCAGATACAACACCAGAGGGGTCAGATACAACACCGGAGGGTCAGATACAACACCAGAGGGGTCAGATACAACACCAGAGAGGTCAGATACAACACCAGAGAGGTCAGATACAACACCAGAGGGGTCAGATACAACACCAGAGAGGTCAGATACAACACCAGAGAGGTCAGATACAACACCAGAGAGGTCAGATACAACACCAGAGAGGTCAGATACAACACCAGAGGGGTCAGATACAACACCAGAGGGTCAGATACAACACCAGAGAGGTCAGATACAACACCAGAGGGGTCAGATACAACACCAGAGAGGTCAGATACAACACCAGAGAGGTCAGATACAACACCAGAGGGGTCAGATACAACACCAGAGGGGTCAGATACAACACCAGAGAGGTCAGATACAACACCAGAGAGGTCAGATACAACACCAGAGGGGTCAGATACAACACCAGAGAGGTCAGATACAACACCAGAGAGGTCAGATACAACACCAAAGAGGTCAGATACAACACCAGAGAGGTCAGATACAACACCAGAGGGGTCAGATACAACACCAGAGGGTCAGATACAACACCAGAGAGGTCAGATACAACACCAGAGGGGTCAGATACAACACCAGAGAGGTCAGATACAACACCAGAGGGGTCAGATACAACACCAGAGAGGTCAGATACAACACCAGAGGGGTCAGATACAACACCAGAGAGGTCAGATACAACACCAGAGAGGTCAGATACAACACCAGAGGGTCAGATACAACACCAGAGAGGTCAGATACAACACCAGAGGGTCAGATACAACACCAGAGAGGTCAGATACAACACCAGAGGGGTCAGATACAACACCAGAGAGGTCAGATACAACACCAGAGAGGTCAGATACAACACCAGAGAGGTCAGATACAACACCAGAGAGGTCAGATACAACACCAGAGGGGTCAGATACAACACCAGAGAGGTCAGATACAACACCAGAGGGGTCAGATACAACACCAGAGGGGTCAGATACAACACCAGAGAGGTCAGATACAACACCAGAGGGGTCAGATACAACACCAGAGGGGTCAGATACAACACCAGAGGGGTCAGATACAACACCAGAGGGTCAGATACAACACCAGAGGGTCAGATACAACACCAGAGAGGTCAGATACAACACCAGAGAGGTCAGATACAACACCAGAGGGGTCAGATACAACACCAGAGGGGTCAGATACAACACCAGAGGGGTCAGATACAACACCAGAGGGGTCAGATACAACACCAGAGGGGTCAGATACAACACCAGAGGGGTCAGATACAACACCAGAGGGGTCAGATACAACACCAGAGAGGTCAGATACAACACCAGAGGGGTCAGATACAACACCAGAGGGGTCAGATACAACACCAGAGAGGTCAGATACAACACCAGAGAGGTCAGATACAACACCAGAGAGGTCAGATACAACACCAGAGGGGTCAGATACAACACCAGAGAGGTCAGATACAACACCAGAGAGGTCAGATACAACACCAGAGGGGTCAGATACAACACCAGAGAGGTCAGATACAACACCAGAGAGGTCAGATACAACACCAGAGAGGTCAGATACAACACCAGAGGGGTCAGATACAACACCGGAGGGGTCAGATACAACACCAGAGAGGTCAGATACAACACCAGAGAGGTCAGATACAACACCAGAGGGGTCAGATACAACACCAGAGAGGTCAGATACAACACCAGAGAGGTCAGATACAACACCAGAGAGGTCAGATACAACACCAGAGGGGTCAGATACAACACCAGAGGGGTCAGATACAACACCGGAGGGTCAGATACAACACCAGAGAGGTCAGATACAACACCAGAGGGGTCAGATACAACACCAGAGGGGTCAGATACAACACCAGAGGGGTCAGATACAACACCAGAGGGTCAGATACAACACCAGAGGGGTCACCTCCTCCCCTGACAGGTGCACCCAGGATGGGTGGCCCTATTTGTGTGTGGGTTTGTCAGGAGTGAGTGTGTGTGTGTGTGTGTGTGTGTGTGTGTGTGTGTGTGTGTGTGTGTGTGTGTGTGTGTGTGTGTGTGTGTGTGTGTGTGTGTGTGTGTGTGTGTGTGTGTGTGTGTGTCGGTGGGAGTGTGTCTGTGTGTGCAACTAGCTCTCACAGAATCATGTCAGAATTTGATGTTCATCCATATTTCTCAAATGTCAAATTTTTAAGTTGTTGCAAACGTCAAATTTCAAAGTGTTTAAGGTTAAGTTTAGGCATTAACTCTGAATGGTTAAGGTTAGGCATTAACTCTGAATGGTTAAGGTAAGGGTTAAGTCTTGGAATAGGGATACCGAGTGTTACTGTGTGTTACCGTGTCTGCTGCTTCAAACCTCACCAAGCCTCACTTTCTTCAACCCCCAGATGTAATCATTCAATACCATGACACAGTTCTCCTTCTCTCCCTCTCTCTCCCCCTCTCTATCTCTTTCTCTCTCTCTCCCTCTCTATCTCTTTCTCTCTCCCTCCCTCTCTCTCTCCCTCCCTCCCTCCCTCTCTCCCTCTCCATCTCTTTCTCTCTCTCTCCCTCCCTCTCTCCCCCTTCTCCTTCTCTCCCTCCCCCCCCTCTCTCTCTCTCTCCCCCACCCTCTCTCCCTCCCCCCTCTCTCTCTCTCTCTCTCCCTCTCTCTCTCTCTCTCTCTCCCTCCCCTCTCTCTCTCCTCTCTCCCTCCCCCCTCTTTCTCTCTCTCCCCCTCCCTCTCTATCTCTTTCTCTCTCTCTCCCTCTCTCTCTCCCTCCCCTCTCTCCCTCCCCCCCTCTCTCTCTCTCCCCCTCCCTCTCTCCCTCTCCCTCTCGATCTCTTTCTCTCTTGCTCCCTCTCTCTCTCTCTCTCCCTCCCCTCTCTCTCTCTCCCTCTTTCCCCCCCCTCTCTCTCTCTCCCTCTCTCTCCCTCATCTCTCTATCGCTTTCTCTCTCTCTCCCTCCCTCCCCCTCTCTCTCTCCCCCCCCCCCCTCTCTCTCTCTCTCTCTCTCTCTCTCTCTCTCTCACTCTCTCTCCCTCCCACCCTCTCTCTCTCTGCTCCCTGGCATTGTGTTTGTGCTTTTAAGACAAATAATTGCTATAAAAGCCAATCTGGAAAGAATAAAAGCACTGTTAGGTTGAAGATCTAAGGTCCCTACAGAATACCTAATTGGCTGGTGGGGGTTTAGTAAAAACTAACCCAGGAGGGAGGGAAACTATTTTATGATTGGCCCACCTATACGCATATACCCACCATTAATGATGTCCTGTCTGACTACTGGCTCCTCCCACTATGGTTATTGGCCCCTCCCACTTAATTTGGAATAGAATAATGTTAGGGGGTGAGGGAGGGGTGAGGAGGGGGCTGGAGGGGTGAGGAGGGGGCTGGAGGGGTGAGGAGGGGGCAGGAGGTGGGAGGAGGGGGAGGAGGGGTGGGGAGGGGGCAGGATGGGGTGAGAAGGGGGCAGGAGGTGGGAGGAGGGGTGAGGAGGGGT
>NC_052335.1:33772253-33869753 GCF_016432855.1 Salvelinus namaycush
GATGAAATTAGTGTTTTTCAGTCATTAGGCATTAGCAGAGAGCCATCAGAAGAGAGCCATCAGCAGAGAGCCATTAGCTGCCACGCAGCTCTAATAGCATATGGCACTCTCTGGAAGATGTGACAAGATGCAAATTCACACAGGGAGGGGGTCTGTGGGGGTTTCATTAGCTAACCACACACACACACACACACACACACACACACACACACACACACACACACACACACACACACACACACACACACACACACACACACACACACACACACAAATATGGCTGAGAAATTCATGACCTAATATTTAAATATTTGTAATTGCAGGACTAAGACTATGGCTTGATTCCATAGTGCCCCCCCCCAAGATGTTTAACTGCACTGTGCACTGTTCTATCAGGAAAAAGCTCTAAACCCATCACGGTCCCTAAAGACTCTCTACTCCCCTCCTCCTCATCTCTGGTTCCCTCTCTCCCTCTCTTCTCTCCGTCCAAGTTGTAATCTGTCCAGCGCTCAGCTGCCAAACAGGTCTGTGAAGACCAGCCAAACTAAACACAGGTAGACAGCCTAGCGTAGCACACACGCACACACGCTCCACACGCACACAGACTCCGGTAACTGTGGCGACGTGTGCCGTCTTGGCTCAGTGATTGGTTAGACAGAGCCCCGGGGAGGCAGGTCAGCGAGTTAATGAGAGGCTCATTTACTGAAATAGTCTGTTCTTCTCTCAATCAGTGCTGTGTGTGTGTGTGTGTGTGTGTGTGTGGAGCTATTTTGAAGACCCTTTATTTGATCACTAAAGACGTTGATCCTGGGCCGAGAACACGACAGAGTCGGAGTAGGACCCATATACTTCCGTCTCCCTGGCGGTAGACCCACATAATGTCTAGTGAGCACCACAAACTCTATTGCTCTCTCTCTCTCTCTCTCTCTCTCTCTCTCTCTCTCTCTCTCTCTCTCTCTCTCTCTCTCTCTCAATTCAATTCAATTCAATTCAAGGGGCTTTATTGGCATGGGAAACATGTGTTAACATTGCCAAAGCAAGTGAGGTAGATAATATACAAAAGTTAAATGAACAATTTAAATGAACAACACGGTCCCGTGTGGCTCAGTTGGTAGAGCATGGCGCTTGCTACGCCAGGGTTGTGGGTTCAATTCCCACGGGGGGACCAGGGTTCAATTCCCACGGGGGGACCAGGATGAATATGTATGAACTTTCCAATTTGTAAGTCGTTCTGGATAAGAGCGTCTGCTAAATGACTTAAATGTAAACAATAAAAATTAACAGTAAACATTACACATACAGAAGTTTCAAAACAATAAAGACATCACAAATGTCATATTGTATATATACAGTGTTGTAACAATGTACAAATGGTTAAAGTACACAAGGGAAAATAAATAAGCATAAATATGGGTTGTATTTACAATGGTGTTTGTTCTTCACTGGTTGCCCTTTTCTTGTGGCAACAGGTCACAAATCTTGCTGCTGTGATGGCACACTGTGGAATTTCACCCAGTAGATATGGGAGTTTATCAAAATTGGATTTGTTTTCGAATTCTTTGTGGGTCTGTGTGATCTGAGGGAAATATGTGTCTCTAATATGGTCATACATTTGGCAGGAGGTTAGGAAGTGCAGCTCAGTTTCCACCTCATTTTGTGAGCAGTGAGCACATAGCCTGTCTTCTCTTGAGAGCCATGTCTGCCTACGGCGGCCTTTCTCAATAGCAAGGCTATGCTCACTGAGTCTGTACATAGTCAAAGCTTTCCTTAAGTTTGGGTCAGTCACAGTGGTCAGGTATTCTGCCACTGTGTACTCTCTGTTTAGGGCCAAATAGCATTCTAGTTTGCTCTGTTTTTTTGTTAATTCTTTCCAATGTGTCAAGTAATTATCTTTTTGTTTTCTCATGATTTGGTTGGGTCTAATTGTGCTGTTGTCCTGGGGCTCTGTGGGGTGTGTTTGTGTTTGTGAACAGAGCCCTAGGACCAGCTTGCTTAGGGGACTCTTCTCCAGGTTCATCTCTCTGTAGGTGATGGCTTTGTTATGGAAGGTTTGGGAATCGCTTCCTTTTAGGTGGTTGTAGAATTTAACGGCTCTTTTCTGGATTTTGATAATTAGTGGGTATCGGCCTAATTCTGCTCTGCATGCATTATTTGGTGTTCTACGTTGTACACGGAGGATATTTTTGCAGAATTCTGCATGCAGAGTCTCAATTTGGTGTTTGTCCCATTTTGTGAAGTCTTGGTTGGTGAGCGGACCCCAGACCTCACAACCATAAAGGGCGATGGGCTCTATGACTGATTCAAGTATTTTTAGCCAGATCCTAATTGGTATGTTGAAATTTATGTTCCTTTTGATGGCATAGAATGCCCTTCTTGCCTTGTCTCTCAGATCGTTCACAGCTTTGTGGAAGTTACCTGTGGCGCTGATGTTTAGGCCGAGGTATGTATAGTTTTTTGTGTGCTCTAGGGCAACAGTGTCTAGATGGAATTTGTGGTCCTGGCGACTGGACCTTTTTTGGAACACCATTATTTTGGTCTTACTGAGATTTACTGTCAGGGCCCAGGTCTGGCAGAATCTGTGCAGAAGATCTAGGTGCTGCTGTAGGCCCTCCTTGGTTGGTGACAGAAGCACCAGATCATCAGCAAATAGTAGACATTTGACTTCGGATTCTAGTAGGGTGAGGCCGGGTGCTGCAGACTGTTCTAGTGCCCGCGCCAATTCGGTGATATATATGTTGAAGAGGGTGGGGCTTAAGCTGCATCCCTGTCTCACCCCACGACCCTGTGTGAAGAAATGTGTGTGTTTTTTGCCAATTTTAACTGCACACTTGTTGTTTGTGTACATGGACTTTATAATGTCGTATGTTTTACCCCCAACACCACTTTCCATCAATTTGTAAAGCAGACCCTCATGCCAAATTGAGTCGAAGGCTTTTTTGAAATCAACAAAGCATGAGAAGACTTTGCCTTTGTTTTGGTTTGTTTGGTTGTCAATTAGGGTGTGTAGGGTGAATACATGGTCTGTTGTATGGTAATTTGGTAAAAAGCCAATTTGACATTTGCTCAGTACATTGTTTTCATTGAGGAAATGTACGAGTCTGCTGTTAATGATAATGCAGAGGATTTTCCCAAGGTTGCTGTTGACGCATATTCCACGGTAGTTATTGGGGTCAAATTTGTCTCCACTTTTGTGGATTGGGGTGATCAGTCCTTGGTTCCAAATATTGGGGAAGATGCCAGAGCTAAGGACGATGTTAAAGAGTTTTAGTATAGCCAATTGGAATTTGTTGTCTGTATATTTGATCATTTCATTAAGGATACCATCAACACCACAGGCCTTTTTGGGTTGGAGGGTTTTTATTTTGTCCTGTAACTCATTTAAGGTAATTGGAGAATCCAGTGGGTTCTGGTAGTCTTTAATAGTTGATTCTAGGATTTGTATTTGATCATGTATATGTTTTTGCTCTTTATTCTTTGTTATAGAGCCAAAAAGATTGGAGAAGTGGTTTACCCATACATCTCCATTTTGGATAGATAATTCTTTGTGTTGTTGTTTGTTTAGTGTTTTCCAATTTTCCCAGAATTGGTTAGAGTCTATGGATTCTTCAATTACATTGAGCTGATTTCTGACGTGCTGTTCCTTCTTTTTCCGTAGTGTATTTCTGTATTGTTTTAGTGATTCACCATAGTGAAGGCGTAGACTCAGGTTTTCCGGGTCTCTATGTTTTTGGTTGGACAGGTTTCTCAATTTCTTTCTTAGGTTTTTACATTCTCTCTCTCTCTCTCTCTCTCTCTCTCTCTCTCTCTCTCTCTCTCTCTCTCTCTCTCTCTCTCTCTCTCTCTCTCTCTCTCTTTCTCTTTCTCTTTCTCTCTTTCTCTCTTTCTCTCTTTCTCTCTTTCTCTCTCTCTGTCTCTCTCTCTCTCCATGTCTCTCTCTCTCTCTCTCTCTCTCTATTTCTCTCTCTCTATCTGTCTCTCTCTAACTCTCTCTCTCACTATTTCTCTCTCTCTCTATTTCTCTCTCTCTCTATAAATAAACATAAATATAGATTGTATTTACAATGGTGTTTGTTCTGTTTGTTCTTTGCAACAGGTCGCAGATCTTGCTGCTGTGATTGCACACTGTGGTATTTCACCCAATAGATATGGGAGTTTATCAACATTTTGTGGGTCTGTGTAATCTGAAGGAAATACAGTTGAAGTCGGATGTTTACATACACTTAGGTTGGAGTCATTAAAACTAGTTTTTCAACCACTCCACAAATGTCTTGTTAACGAACTATAGTTTTGGCAAGTCGGTTAGGACATCTACTTTGTGCATGACACAAGTCATTTTTCCAACAGTTGTTTACAGACAGATTATTTCACTTATAATTCACTTTATCACAATTCCAGTGGGTCAGAGGTTTCCATACACTAAGGTGACTGTGCCTTTAAACCTCCCTTTGCCAAGATAACAGGTCTGAGTCTTCTCCTATAATGCGTAATGAGGTTGGAGAACACATGGCAAGGGATCTGAGACCATTCCTCTGTACAGAATCTCTCCAGATCCTTCAGATTCCGAGGTCCACACTTGTGGGCTCTCCTCTTCAGCTCATCCCACAGGTTTTCTATGGGGTTCAGGTCAGGGGACTGGGACGGCCATCGTAAAACCTTGATTCTGTGGTCAGTGAACCATTTTCGTGTTGACTTTGAGATGTGCTTTGGATCATTGTCCTGCTGGAAGATCCAACCAAGGATCAGTTTAAGCTTCCTAGCAGAGGCAGTCAGGTTTTGTCCAGGACCTTTGGAAGAAAAACAGCCCCACCACATCAAAGATCCACCACCATACTTACACAGTGGGGACGAGGTACTTTTCTGCATGGCTATCTTTCTGTCTACACCAAACCCACCTCTGGTGTTTGTTTCCAAAAAGCTCAATTTTGGTCTCATCTGACCATAGAACCCGGTCCCATTGAAAGTTCTAGTAATGTTTGGCAAACTGTAGGCGCTTGAGTTTGTTGTTTGATGACAGGAAAGGCTTTTTTATGGCAACCCTCCTGAACAACTTGTGGTTATGTAGGTGGCGTCTGATCGGAGTTTTGGAGACTTTCTGACCCCAAAACCCAACTAACGTCTGCAATTCTCCAGCTGTGATCCTTGGAGATTTTTTGTCCACTCAAACTATCCTCCTCACTGTGCTCGGGATCAATATAGGACACACGTCCTCTTCCAAGCCGATTGTTAACATCTCCAGTTGCTTTAAACTTCTTAATTATTGCCCTGATCGTGGAAATGGGCATTTTCAACCATTGAGATATTTTCTTATAGCCATTTCCTGATTTGTGAAGCTCAACAACCTTCTGTTGTACACCATTACTGTATTCTCGGGTCTTTCCCATAGTGATGGATGACTATGGGAACTTGGCCTGTGTGTCTCCTCATATTTATACCCCAGAGAAACAGGAAGTCATGGCTTACCACTTAAGTGTTCCTAATCACTCGGGTGAACTTAAAACATTAAATATGAATGGGAATATACTTCAGCTAGATTTTACTCATAAGAAATTATAGGGGTGACAATAATTGTGGCACACATGTTTTGGAGAAAAATATTTATTTAATTTATTTCCCATTTATTTTTTAAAATCATTTTACTTGAGTTTAAGGTTTGATTTTTGTGAATATTTTGAATGAAATACCAAGAGGATAAACAGAAAATAACTTTTTTTCACAGCCATTTTGCTCATATTTACCAAGGGTGCCAATATTAGTGGAAGGCACTGCAGGTTTCCACACTACCTTCCTTCCATCTATAGCATTTCTTCATATTATTCCGTTCCTTTGGCTTTGATGCCTCATGGTTGAGTATTGCTCTGTTCAAGTAGGCGCTCTGAGAGACTCTGGGTTGAGGTCAGTGATAAAGTAGTCTACAGTACTACTGCCAAGAGATGAGCTATAGGTGCACCTACCAGAGGAGTCCCCTCTAAGCCCACAGTACCATTGACTATGTACATACCCAGCGTGCGACAGAGCTGCAGGAGTTGTGACCTGTTTTTGTTGGTTATGTTGTCGTAGTTGTGTCTACGGGGACATATGGCGGAGGGAATGCTGTCACTCTCACGGAGGCGTCTCTATCTCTCTCTCTCTCTCTCTCTCTCTCTCTCTCTCTCTTCCTTTCTCAGCTCCCTCTTTCTTTCCCTCTCCCTTTCTCTCTCTTGTCATATATCTTTCGTTCCTCCACACCACACCACACACACACACACACATTAGTATTATCCTGCCCCTAGGTAGCCCCGGGTTTGTTTGCATATAGTTCGTATTGCTCATATATGCATATGTGTTTGTCTGAGGAGATCACACTAACCATTCTCTCACTCAGGTTACAATATGACATTCTCTCACTCAGGTTATCATATGACATTCTCTCACTCAGGTTATCATATGACATTATCTCACTCGGGTTATCATATGACATTCTCTCACTCAGGTTATCATATGACATTCTCTCACTCAGGTTATCATATGACATTATCTCACTCAGGTTATCATATGAGATTATCTCACTCAGGTTATCATATGACATTATCTCACTCAGGTTATCATATGACATTATCTCACTCGGGTTATCATATGACATTATCTCACTCAGGTTATCATATGACATTATCTCACTCAGGTTATCATATGACATTATCTCACTCGGGTTATCATATGACATTATCTCACTCGGGTTATCATATGACATTATCTCACTCGGGTTATCATATGACATTCTCTCACTCGGGTTATCATATGACATTATCTCACTCGGGTTATCATATGACATTATCTCACTCAGGTTATCATATGACATTATCTCACTCAGGTTATCATATGACATTATCTCACTCAGGTTATCATATGACATTCTCTCTTGTAGAGCTCTGTGATGAAGTTGACTGTCCTGGGAGAATAGAATACCTCTCTCATGTCATGTTGTTATGTTGGTGTACAGCAGGGTCGTGTGAAAAGGTCATTGAGATCCTAGTTTTATATGCTGTCGTTCCAGACATGCCAAAAAATAATATATGTATGTTGATTATACCTATGCTATTATGTAGGTGATTCAAAACTGTATTACAGTATGAGTCAGTCATGCATTCCTTTCGACATTTTTCTCATGTTAGTCATTTAGCAGACACCTCTTATTAAAATAGGAACCAACCACTTACAATCTCTCCCTTTTTCTCGCTCCCTTTTTTCTCTCCTTTCCCCCCCTCGCCCCCCCTCTCTCTCTTTCTCAGGTAAAGATGAGCCATCCAGCTACATCTGCACCTCTTGTAAACAGACCTTCACCAGCGCCTGGTTCCTGCTCCAGCACGCCCAACACACCCACGGCATCCGCATCTACCTGGACACACACCCCTCCAATTACACCCTCACCCCTCGCATGGCCCTACCCCCTCCCATGGGTGGCGGAGACTCTCTCCCTCGTTCTCCCTTACCAACCTTCCTGGGGGACACCTCTAACCCCTTCCACCTCCTCCGGATGGCGGCGCCACTACTCAGGGAGCACCACCCACACCATCCCCAACACCCTCACCACCCCCGTCCCCCTCCGGGCTATCTGGACACCCGGCTCCCTGCCACCCAACCCTTCGTCAGACCCCCGCCCCCCAGACACCTCCTGGAGCGCCTGGGGCCAGAGGAGATGGGGTCCCTGCTCTTCCAGCACCCCAGTGCCTTTGAGAGGGTGATGCGTCTGACCCCAATGGAACCTCCTTCCATGGACTTCTCCAGAAGGCTCAGAGAGCTGGCGGTTGGCAACAATACTAACAACGGAGGCCCTACACCTCCTCTCTCGCCCACCCGGGTGCCCCCCATGCACCGCCTGCTGAGTCCAACTCTCTTCCAGTCGGGCTCCAAGCCCCCACAGTTCCTCACCTACCCCCCACAGCCCCCCACGCCTCAGGGAAACGCCACCACTCCTCCCCAGGGCCAGAACCAGGTATGTGCAGTGTGTCCTGGGATATATGCTGATGTATGTTTTGTAATGTCTTATATGTATTACAGAATTGCCTGTAATGTTGCCAAGACATTTCCCCTATGGGACAATACATAATTAATTTGTTCATTCATTCATTCATTCAGGTCCAGGCCCAAGCCAAGTCCAAGTCCTGTGAGTTCTGTGGGAAGACCTTCAAGTTCCAGAGCAACCTGATAGTCCACAGACGGAGTCACACAGGAGAGAGGCCCTACAAGTGTCATCTGTGTGACCATGCCTGTTCTCAAGCCTCCAAGCTGAAGAGACACATGAAGACACACATACATAAGTCAGGCTCCATGGGGAGCTCCCCTGAACAGGGGAACAGAGGAGAGGGAGGAGAGGGGGAGGAGAAGAGCAGAGAGGGGGAGGGAAGAATGGGGATGGACATCGAGGAGGAGGAAGAGGAAGAGGAAGAGGAAGAAGAGGAGGAGGAAATTGAGGATGAGGAGGAGATGAGGAACGGCCTAAGTAGGCCTGAGTCTAACCTGAGCATGGACTCAGAGTTCCACAAGAACAGGGAGAACGGGTCGAGGCCTTCCCCAGATGAGAAGCCTCATGGTGGGGATAGAGTGACGGAGAGCGGAGGGGTGGGTATCATGCACCCATACAACCACCTGGACAATCATGTGAGGCTGGCCCCTTCCAAGAAGACCATGAGTCTGGACAGGGAGAGGCAGCCTAATAGAGAGTCGAGAGAGGGGGGAGATGCAGGGAGGGGGGAGATGGAGATTGAGAGGGACAGAGAGCGAGCGTTGGACAGGGCGATGGACAGAGCGATGGACAGAGAGAGAGAGATTGAAAGAGAGGAGAGGCCCTTGATGAACGGAAGAATTAGTGGGTCTGAAGACTCTTTCTCTGGACTGTTCCACCGCCGGCCCACCCCCATCACCAGCCCCAACCCCTCCAACAAGAGAATCAAGGTAAGAACTCCCTTTTAGCTACTCCTTTAAGTCACTTATATTCTTCTTAAATAACTTGTTGTGTTTTTATGTTTTCTTATGTTTGTCGTTTACACAACTGTTCCAATACTATAAAACAGACTTTTAGACTGCTGAAAGAAGTACATCATTTTTCTCTTATCTAGTTGTATTATTTTACTGGGTTTAGATTTGTTAAATTCAGTGTAAATAAACTTTAATTTCATTCTATTTGATGTGAAGGTGGAGAAGGAGTTGGAGCTCCCCGCGGCTCCGACCCTCATCTCCCCAGAGAACATGTATTCCCAGCTCCTGGCCGGCTACGCCGCCTCACGCCACTTCATCAGAGAACCCTTCCTCCACGGCTTCAGTGACGCCCACCAGTCCCCCTTCGCCACTTCCTCAGAGCACTCCTCCTCCGAGACAGGTTCCCTCCGCTTCTCCACCTCTCCTGGGGAATTCCTGGAGGGAGTGGGCGCATCGGGCCGCAGCGGCAGCTCCACCCCTCACCTCCTGCGGGGTCCCGGGCCGGGTCGACCCCCTAGTAAGGAGAGCAGACGGAGCGACACCTGTGAGTACTGTGGGAAGATATTCAAGAACTGCAGCAACCTGACGGTGCACCGACGTAGCCACACGGGAGAGAGGCCCTACAAGTGTGACCTGTGCAGCTACGCCTGCGCCCAGAGCTCCAAGCTAACTCGCCACATGAAGACCCACGGGCAGTTTGGGAAGGAGGTGTACCGCTGTGATATCTGCCACATGCCCTTCAGCGTCTACAGCACCCTGGAGAAACACATGAAGAAGTGGCACGGGGAACACTTGATGGCCAGCGACGTCAAACTGGAGGAGGCTGAGAGAGGCTAGGTTACGCTAGGCTAAAGCTAAAGATAAGGCTACAGGCTAGGCTAGGCTAACACCTCAGACTTATTCTGAATGAACACTTACAGGACTTCAACACGGGGCTTGGCTGGATAATCTTTCCTCTTCTTGAATATTTTTGGGACAATTTAATGTACGTAATTCTGTTTTTGTTTGTTCTTTTTGTCACAGAAACTGCCACCTGAGAAATATAAACAAAGGGAAACATGGGATGGGGGATTTTTCTAGAAACCTTTAGTTTCCTGCCAACTATTGATCTATCTGAGGATTTTATCATTTAGGAATCCATTGAGCCTTTCTACTGTGCAATAATGTCTGTATCTATTGGAGTTTTGTAAAGATATTGGGCATGTGATGGTACATCTTTGTGGGGTTTTATAGGGAATTAGGTAGATAGCTAGTAAGTAAAAAAAATATGCTGAAGATTTTTTTTTCTTAAAAAACACATAACTTGAAACAGGTCACACTTGATTAGAAATACGATTTTAATTTTGATTTGTTAATTAAAAACAATTCCTTTAAGGAAACTATAAGTAAATGAGTAAACTTCTTAAATTATGATAGCAATTATTTATTTTTTATCTGTAATATTAATATCCTATTAGGTCAACAACAGACTACAATCCATCTCCTCATCGTTGACATAAAGCACTGAATGTCAATATGACAATAGAATTTACATTTTAGGATTTTAAAAAAACCAAAAGAAATGTTGATGTTTTAAAAATCTGAAGAGATTACAGCCAATTTTATACAAACTATTATTTTTTAATATCAGCATGTGTTATTATTATTTGATGCAATCCAGTCCCCACATTCCCAATATTAGCCGGGGACATAAATAGCGGTTGCTGACATTGCCATAAACTCCTTAGATGCAGGATTAAATCACCATGGGAATATTTAAGATATATCCGTTCAAACTTGCTGTAGTAAATGTGGAAAGGAGAACAGTCCTATAAAACTTTATGTGTGTGGATGTTTTGGGAAGAGTAAAGTGTTTTATTTCATCAAACATTATGTAAATATTAGATTTTCTTTGATCCATCATTATTTACAGAAACTAAATGTATACTAGCCCCATATTTTACATTCAGAATGTCCACTCTAACTAAAACAATCAAAGATCAGTGACTTGAGTTATTTAAGTTCTGAAAAATATACATTGTTATTGCAACCGTTCACTAGATAATTGCAATACAGGTCCTCTCAATAGGGCTTCCTTCCTGTGATCATACTGTTTACATTTGAACAACATAGCGGCAATGTCCCTTACACCCTCTTGACACTTGATAAAGCTTCATCAAAACCAATTTGTTAAGTTAAACTTTTAAACATTCTACATTGTACTGTACATTCCACTTCTAGAATCATTTCATTGTTCCTTCTGGGGAATTCTTGAACAGTAGTGTTCTCGTCGCCCAGGGTGAGTTCTGATCCCCTCAGGATTCAGCAAAACGGCCTCAGAATGGAATTCATATCAATGCCTGTGTTTCTCCACTGTGTGCTCTAAGCCTCAATCTGCCTGCCTGCTTTCACAGTTCACTAACTCAGCGTTCATGTATTAGTAGAGCAGCTTTGAAAAGGAAAAGGTGGGGGTTGTTCATTTTGCTTCACAAAGCGATATGGGGGTTTAACGCCCAATAACAGATTTGTGAAGACACTGTACGTGGCGTTCGTGACTTTTAGGGATTTACAATTTGTGATTTTTCAGCTGCGTGGAATGAGGATGGCTCATCCTTGGATGAATCTCAAAAAGCCTATTTGAGTTACATTGAGTTATGGTAATAATGTTCAGCACAGCTGTTAGACTGATGGCCAGATGACCTTGAGATCTGATTGGATCATTCTTGAGGTAGAAAATGAAAGATTGAAATAGAGAAAATGGAGAGGGGATAGAGGGAGAGAGGGAGAGAGACGTAGAAGGAAAGAGAGAGAGAGAGACCCAAGGCAAGGATCAAAGTCATTCAAATGAAATTGAAAGCATATGAAAAGTGTGTTTTAACCCAAATGCATATCTACTGGTCAAATCTAATACCAAGGACATCAGAGGGAGAGAAAGAGGACCAATATTAGGGAAGATTGAGGCCACATCTTCCCTTAATAGAACCATCTTCAATAGAGATAATCACCTCACCTCAAAGATATCACTTCACACAGCCTGTTTTAAATGTGCTGTGTGTGTTTAGGCAACTGGACATGGGTGTGCTCTCGAATGAAAATCTTCCTATTTATCATCATCTTGTTGACAGAAATCAGATTCTTACACAAAACACTCATCTCATAATGGTCCTCTATTTCAGATCAGCATGTGGAAATGGAATAGATTAGTTATCATAATGTATGAAACTGAATGAAAAGGTGTAGATACCATAGAGACATGCATTTGGGGAAAACACATGTTGATATTCAGTAAGAGTACATCTTTAGTGTATTCCAATACATTTATTTTTCTATCAATTCTCACTTCAGAACAAGGTTGATAATAACTAAAATAACTGTTATTATCGCAATTGAGACAGCGGAGAGGAGAAACCTACAATTCCCACTTCTGAACAAGCTTCATACTGTATATTCCATCCAAAATATGGACGCTAGAGAGTTATTTTTATCACATTAAGAAACCAGGAAGACAGACTCGCAAAACAGAACTAGTCATTTCATACAAGAACATTCAGTCCCAGAATAATGTTTACAGTGTTGAAGTATGTTAATGATGAAATCCTCTGTGTTTTGAAATAACAAAGTATTCTTTTCATTCAATGTTTTGAATGCCAGAACGAGCATTGTACGGTTATGATGGTGGAGGGATTTTAAGTAGATGTACATGAGTAGTTACGTATCATTTCTTGCTCACTGTATGACGATACACAGTGTCTTTGTAATATTGATAAAAGATGTTGCATTTTTAAAAACAATTGGTTCCAACATTCTGCCTATTTTACCTTCCCAATCCAATTGTGATTCGATTCAAATGTTTAAAGTAGCTTTTTTTGGGTAAATCTATCTTAATATGGATTTTTAAAATATTTCAAATAGAAATCATCCAGAATATCAGAGGAATTTTGGGATTGGGATTCTGCAATGGGTTATGGGAGAAATGCTTTTTTTAAATTGTTTTTTAAAATCAGTTTTAGGAGGCGTTTACGGACAATGTCGTTTTTTTCTCTTCTCATGGTTGGTTGAAGTTCTTGTGATGGCACTTAAAATTTAAATTTTAACACATTTTCAACTTTCATGACTTTTGCTCTTTGTACAAAAATCTTTTTCTTTTCCTTTTTTGAGGGATTGTTGTGAAAAATAAGTCGTTTCAAAGCAGCAGCAGTAACGTCGGCTGTTTGAACATATATGTATTTTTGTAATGTGTTGAAAAGAAAGTCAACAAATCCAATAAATGTTGCAATTGCCCATCTGAAGTATTTTTAACATGACTATCACCATTACTGCTAACATCTGAAGTATTTTTAACATGACTATCACCATTACTGCTAACATCTGAAGTATTTTTAACATGACTATCACCATTACTGCTAACATCTGAAGTATTTTTAACATGACTATCACCATTACTGCTAACATCTGAAGTATTTTTAACATGACTATCACCATTACTGCTAACATCTGAAGTATTTTTAACATGACTATCACCATTACTGCTAACATCTGAAGTATTTTTAACATGACTATCACCATTACTGCTAACATCTGAAGTATTTTTAACATGACTATCACCATTACTGCTAACATCTGAAGTATTTTTAACATGACTATCACCATTACTGCTAACATCTGAAGTATTTTTAACATGACTATCACCATTACTGCTAACATCTGAAGTATTTTTTAACATGACTATCACCATTACTGCTAACATCTGAAGTATTTTTAACATGACTATCACCATTACTGCTAACATCTGAAGTAGTATTAACATTAATATCACTATTACTAATAACATTATCATCTTTTACATGACCATCATTGCATCTTTAGTTGTTTATTTTACAATAACCACCAGTAGGCTTGATTAAACCTGGCTGTCTCTAATGACTGGTGCTTGAAACCTTGCCCTCAGTAGCCCCGTTTATACCTGGTGCCTACATGGGTTCTTTGTCCTGATCTTGTGGACACATTCTGATTGTGTCCACATTTCCAGAAATGTGTCTACACACATGGTATTAAAATATGTCTGTTATCCACTGGAACCAGAGACTGTGAGACATCCCACTCTCAACTTTTTTCAGGTTCATAAACAGTCAATGAACTAAGCAGACCAGACCCAGCTGCTAATGTATTGGTGCCTATGGGAGAGCCACCATGTTAACCAGACCGGAACTGATCATTTTTTCAATGGTAAATGACCTGAGTGGGACATCTTAATTTATCCACTATCTTGTTACTAGAACACTTGAACCTACGTGACCCCTCCGTGACCCCTTTGGGCTTCATTTCCTTATTTCCTGAAAGGCCATGCAAGGTCTTATTAGCCAGATAGGTGGGGACTTTCACCAAAGACAACGATGGAGGTGGAGAGGAGGAGAGGATGAATAATTAAGTAACTACTCCACCACCCAATTAACACACTGACACAATAACTGAGCCCTCAACTTGAAGGGGGGAAGACAAATAAGGTGGCACCAGGAAATGCTTGGTAAACCAGAGGGGTGTGTTCAGGAGGGTGCAACGTTCTGTAATGTTGTAGATAAATAGTGTGATGTATGATTCTGAAGTCTACATGATGGGGGATTATGTGCTCATAATGGGAGTGAATTCTAGTTTCCACCTTTTTCCCAGATTTTTCCTCTTAGTCATTAACTGATGTCAATAAGAGATTAACGATACTTTTCACTGGAAGTTAGGATTCACTCCAATAGCTACCAGTAAATAATACTAATCTGCAGATTTAACCTGTGGAAGTGTTAGAAACATATATTGGCTTCAGAGCTTAGTTTACTAGCTGATTTAGTAGATGGGGCCCTGCTGTGAGATCTATAAAACAGCTATAGATTACACAATCTATTCAATCTGTGTGGAAGTAGTTCAGCGTTACAGCGTGATTTACATTTTGAAGGCGTAGACTGTATTCACGGTAAACTCTGCATGTGTCGGCTCAATCGGAAATTACCTTTACATTTCTATCACAGAATCTGTAACGCTTCAGCAAAACACATTGAATAAAGATCTGATTTAACTCAACCATGTGGTAAATATAGAGCCCAGCAAACACGTATTAAGATGTTGGACCATAAAAAGCCAGATTACAAAGACAAGGCAGCGTGTAGAAGGAAGTCATTTGCTCATAAAATGCATAGATAACATCTCCGATATCTATAACACTTGAGAGATAGTCTTGTTCCTAGAAGTAAGTTATTTTTTTTCATACACTTATGTAGCTCTCTCCGAAGATAAAGTAGAACAGATGAATTGATTTTTGTGGCCACAATAAATACTTTAGCTACAGTAGCTAACTATTTATGAGTAGCTGTAAAGTTTTGGTTAAAAGAAATCTGTTGAAGTAAAGCTCATATATGGGCTTAAAGAAAACCTTTCCCAGCCTATTAGCAACTTGTCAAAGGAGTCTGGGTAACGTCTCCCGTCTTTAAACACAGCAACTTTAAGCAACCATAAGTGACTACAATAATTTCCGTCAGTAGATATTCTACAGATCGTACTACCTCGGTTCTATGAAAAACATATGATTATCACACATGCACCAACGCACGCACACACATCATAAACAAAAAGACAAGACATAAAATTCCATCATCATGCTCAATCACAAAACTGCATATTTCCACCCCGTTTCCAGGATGTGTATGAACTAGTGTCAAAGCTCCAAGTAGCTCTTCTACCCCCAGTCGTCTCATCACATCACCAACAGCTCTTCCTCCCCAGTCATCTCAGCACATGGCTCCAAGCAGGTCTTCCACCCCAGTCATCTCAGCACATGGCTCCAAGCAGGTCTTCCTCCCCAGTCATCTCAGCACATGGCTCCAAGCAGGTCTTCCACCCCAGTCATCTCAGCACATGGCTCCAAGCAGGTCTTCCTCCCCAGTCATCTCAGCACATGGCTCCAAGCAGGTCTTCCATCCGCAGTTATCTCATCACATCACCAACAGCTCTTCCTCCCCAGTCATCTCAGCACATGGCTCCAAGCAGGTCTTCCACCCCAGTCATCTCAGCACATGGCTCCAAGCAGGTCTTCCTCCCCAGTCATCTCAGCACATGGCTCCAAGCAGGTCTTCCACCCCAGTCATCTCAGCACATGGCTCCAAGCAGGTCTTCCACCCCAGTCATCTCAGCACATGGCTCCAAGCAGGTCTTCCACCCCAGTCGTCTCATCACATCACCAAGCAGCTCTTCCACCCCCAGTCATCTCATCACATCACCAACAGCTCTTCCACCCGCAGTCATCTCATCACATCACCAAGCAGCTCTTCCACCCGCAGTCGTCTCATCACATCACCAAGCAGCTCTTCCACCCGCAGTCATCTCATCACATCACCAACAGCTCTTCCACCCCAGTCATCTCATCACATCACCAAGCAGCTCTTCCACCTCCAGTCATCTCATCACATCACCAACAACCCCATTTGCCGTTGGATTAACTCACAATAAAAGAATGTGATGGCTTAAAAAAACAGTAGAAGAGGCAGGCTGCCCAGCCAGGCCCAGTGAAAGAGGGCTGATGGTAGGATGGGAAGGTGAATACTGTCTATAGTCTATAATTAAATCAGCCTGCACTTGATGAAATCAGATCACACTGGCAGGCCACAGGCTTCACAGTTAGTTTGTTTTTACGACATAATTACAGTCCAAATCAAATGAGAAGGTTGAATATTTCACAGCGGCGAGCCGATAGACGAGCATATGTACAATTTCAACAGTGACACTGACAAACCCGCCTGAGGGAGAGAGAGATGGAGAGAGAGAAGGAGAGTGTAGCGCCAGCCAGCCGCCCTACCGCAATAATTACCTGCCTGTGTTTAGGTACTCTGGGGAGGTCTGGCTGAATACACTGGCATTACACCAGAGAGGAGGGAGGGCGATGCAGGGAGAGCAAGAGAGAGAGAGAACGTTTGTGTGTGAGATAGAGTGGCGGGGAAAGAGAGAGGGGGAGAGAGAAAGGTAGAGTCTGTGAGAGAGGGAGAGAGATACAATGAGGGGAGAGCGAGAAAAAGAGAGCGAGAAGAGACACAGAAGAGAAACAGACAGAGAGAGAAAAGAGAGAGAGGAGAGAGAGATTGAATTGAGAGAGAGACTGGGAGAGGTAGAAAGAGTCAAAGAAAGAAAAGAGAAGGTAAGAAATAGAGAGACTAAATATGGAGACAAAGTGTATGGTTTTAGCAGGAAGATGAACAAACTCTTCGCTTGACTGTTCCTCTACAGAGAGGTGTCAGAGATAACAGTTATCACACAGATAAAACACAGGATCAGCGTGATAAAGACACAAATCCCTATTGAACTGGAGTTGATCACCGCCTCTCTTCACGCGGTGAGGTTAATACGTGTTGTATCACACTTCCGTACACAACTTCTCAATGTGGAATGATATGCTCGTTTGATACGGTGGGCGTGCAGACTAAAGTAAACTGGAACATGTTGAACAATGGCCTCCGGTTGTCCTTTATTTTGAATGGGATTGTACGAACAACGGGCAGCAGCCAATTTATAGGAAGCATAGTTTATCATTTCTGTTTGAAAAAATGTACTTTTTATACCAGGCGACGCGTTTCTCCGGTGAATGAAACAGAAACAACCTCCCACTGAGTTGGTTTGCTCATTTTGATTCCTTTCTGAAGAAGTAAGCATACATTTCCTGTACAGAGTCTTTGTTCCTCTCCAGGTCAGAACTTCCTTAGGGGATAGAATCCTCTGATTCTAGAAAACCACAGCTGTTGAGTGGCCGCGCTACAACCACACCGCTCAGCATCTCCTGACCACTCGTTCTAAACAGCTCTCTCTGTCTCTTTCCTTCCTTGTCTTGGTCCTTTTCTCTGTCTCTCTATCCATACCATTCCTCTTTTCATCCCTCCCTTTCTCACTACCCTCCCAACTCTCTGCCCCCTCCCTGTCTCTCCCTGTCTCTCCCTCTATCTGGTTCCCAGGGGCTGCCCAGCTGGGGTGGATTTTCTCTGGTTGCAGTCTCTACCGCAACCTAGCGCAGCCTACCCTGCCTGTTGGGCCACCGGTCAGAGTCAGGGCCAGTAGATTAGTAACTAGATATAGACAGCAGGATCCCTGGGGGCCCGGTTAGCCTTTGATCCAGAGGAAACCGGGTTCTATGTGGCGACTCTGTGTGGTCGAGGCCCTGGACCACAACCTTGCTGCCACCCTGTTCAGAAGAGGACGTGGTTTTACTGAGGACCGTGATTTCAGAGCTCCCTGTGATTCTCCCTGTGACCAGTCCTTTTGGTTAAGGGAGAATGGACCTCCTTACCGCTGTCACTGTCTCTCACTTTTTTTCCCATGGCATACAAAGACATGCCTTGGAAAAAGACAGGGCGGTGGCCTTCCATTACGATGGCTTTAAAGTGATGTGTAATAGCATGTCATATGTGAACTCTGGTGAACTATGACATTGGCTGGTCTGCTGGTGGTAGCGAGGTAGCCAGGACACTGTGGTGGCCGGTAGTGCTCAGTGGGGAACATCAAACTGTATGTGTCACATGCTTCATAATAAACAGGTGTAGACTAACAGTGAAATGCTTACACACAGGCTCTTCCCAACAATGCAGACACAGATAATATAGAAATAATAGAAAAATAATAACACAAATAATAAATACACAATGAGTAATGATAACTTGTCTATATACACGGAGTACCTGTACTGAGTCCATGTGCAGGGGTACGAGGTGATTGAGGTAGATATGTACATATAGGTAGGGATAAAGTTACTAGGCAACAGGATAGAAAATGAACAGTAACTGTAGGGACAGACGCTGGAAGATGAGAAGCAAGTAGAGGAAGTGAACAATTAATAAATAACCGACATGAAACAAACAAGGACAGCGTCTGGACAGGGGAAACATAACGACAATAATGCTGACACGGGGATCAAACTGAGGAACAGACAGATAAAGAGGAGGCAATCAATAAAGTGATGGAGTCCAGGTGAGTCCAATGAAGCACTGATGAGCGTAATTGTTGTGACAGGTGTACGTAATGATGGGCAGCCTGGCGCCCTCAAGCGCCAGACAGGAGCGGGAGCGGGCGTGACAAGTCATAGCCTTGTATGTGATGAGTCAAAAGAGCGTGTGCAAAAAGGGTCAATGGAGATAGCCCGGGAAACTATTGGTTAACTATTTAACTAACAATTTAGCAGTCTTATGGCTTGGGGTTAGAAACTGTTCAGGGTCCTGTTGGTTCCAGACTAGGTGCATCGGTACCACTTGCCATGTGGTAGCAGAGAGAACAGTCTATGACTTGGGTAGCTGGAGGCTTTGACTATTTTTTGGTCCTTCCTCTGACACAACCTGGTATAGAGGTCCTGGATGGCAAGGAGCTCGGCCTCAGTGATGTACTGGGCTGTACGCACTACCCTCTGTAACGCCTTGTGGTCATATGCCAAGCAGTTGCTATACCAAGCAGTGATGCAGCCAGTCAAGATGTCCTCAATGGTGCAACTGTATAACTGTATGAGGATCTGGGTCCCATGCCAAACCTTTTCAGCCTCCTAAGGGGGAAGAGGCGTAGTAGTGCTCTCTTCAAGACTGTGTTGTTGTGTGGGCCATGATAATTCCTTAGTGATGTGGACACAGAGGAACCTGAAGTTCTCGACCTGCTCCACTACAGCCCCATTGATGTGGTTGGTCGACCCTCAGGTTCCTGTAGTCCACAATCAGCTCCTTTGTCTTGTTGACGTTGAAGGAGATATTGTTGTCTTGGCCCCACACTGCCAGGTCTCTGACCTTCTCCCTGTAGGCCGTCTCATCGTCATCGGTGATCAGGCCTACCACCGTTGTGTCGTCAGCAAACTTAATGATGGTGTTGGAGTCGTGTGTGGCCACCAGAGCATGTGAGAAGAGTTGAGCAGTCGGAAATCCCGCTCACCGCTCACCTCTCCCCTCTCACCGCTCACCTCTCACCTCTCACCGCTCCCCTCTCACCGCTCCCCTCTCCCCTCTCCCCTCTCCCCTATCCCCTCTCACCGCTCACCGCTCACCGCCCACCGCTCACCTCTCCCCTCTCCCCGCTCCCCTATCCCCTATCCCCTCTCCCCTCTCCCCTCTCACCGCTCCCCTCTCCCCTCTCACCGCTCCCCTCTCCCCGCTCACCGCTCCCCTCTCCCCTCTCCCCTATCCCCTCTCACCGCTCCCCTCTCCCCTCTCCCCTCTCACCGCTCACCTCTCACCGCTCACCGCTCACCGCTCACCTCACCGCTCCCCGCTCCCCGCTCCCCGCTCCCCTCTCCCCTCTCCCCTCTCCCCTCTCACCGCTCACCGCTCACCGCTCACCTCTCACCGCTCACCGCTCCCCGCTCCCCTCTCCCCTCTCCCCTCTCACCGCTCCCCTATCCCCTATCCCCTCTCCCCTCTCCCCTCTCCCCTCTCCCCTCTCACCTCTCACCGCTCCCCGCTCCCCTCTCCCCGCTCCCCGCTCCAGAGCTCCATGTCCTCCACCAAATAACGCTCTGTGCTTACAGGGGGGGGAAAACGCTGCTCCAAATTCGCTCTGTTCATTAAATTCACAATTTAACCTATACCCATCTATTTCTGTGGCTACTTGGACCTACCAAATCCATATGGATTTGAAAGAAAAGTATTTGAATGAACATAAAAAGGTGAATGTAAGAAGCGAACATAATTTCAAATAGGCTACATGTCATACTAAACAGCACAAAAATACTCTAAATAGGTCAGGAGCCAGACAGGGAGCCTAAGAAGGAACATAAATGAATTATTCAGGCTATATTATTTCAATTATTTTAAGGCTAAAGCCTACAAAGAAAAACATTGTGAAGCATTTTGGAGTGTGACACAATAGGATGGTAAGGACATAAAGCCCTCAGCATTTAAACAACATTTCGTTGTATTGAATCATTATAGTCTATAAATTGTGCATATAGGCTGTGACTTACTTAGAAGTAAATGCAAATTAAATGAAAATTGACTTATTAGTGCCTTTAAATTCATTTTTAGAAAGACGAGTTTGGCCAGTTTGGGGCTTCAGGCTCATGCGATGGTGCCTGGAGAGCAGGCCAGCAGCAGAGATGCTAAACACCCTTTTGGCCACTCTTGCCAGCAGCAGAGATGCTAAACACCCTTTTGGCCACTCTTGCCAGCAGCAGAGATGCTAAACACCCTTTTGGCCACTCTTGCCAGCAGCAGAGATGCTAAACACCCTTTTGGCCACTCTTGCCAGCAGCAGAGATGCTAAACACCCATTTGGCCACTCTTGCCAGCAGCAGAGATGCTAAACACCCTTTTGGCCACTCTTGCCAGCAGCAGAGATGCTAAACACCCTTTTGGCCACTCTTGCCAGCAGCAGAGATGCTAAACACCCTTTTGGCCACTCTTGCCAGCAGCAGAGATGCTAAACACCCTTTTGGCCACTCTTGCCAGCAGCAGAGATGCTAAACACCATTTTGGCCACTCTTGCCAGCAGCAGAGATGCTAAACACCCTTTTGGCCACTCTTGCCAGCAGCAGAGATGCTAAACACCCTTTTGGCCACTCTTGCCAGCAGCAGAGATGCTAAACACCCTTTTGGCCACTCTTGCCAGCAGCAGAGATGCTAAACACCCTTTTGGCCACTCTTGCCAGCAGCAGAGATGCTAAACACCCTTTTGGCCACTCTTGCCAGGCTGGACAGAGATGCTAAACACCCTTTTGGCCACTCTTGCCAGGCTGGACAGAAATGCAGAGGTTTTTTTCTATAGGTAAAGGTTTTTAGCCTAAAGGTTTTTAGTCAAAATAACCCAATCAAAACGGGAAGCTCCTTGAACGTGGGAATATGCCAGGCCTATTGGGCCAAAATCAATTATGGCCTATTGTATAGATCATAGGCGGCAGGTAGCATAGTGGTTAGAGCGTTGGACTAGTAACCGAAAGGTTGCAAGATCGAATCCCTGATCTGACAAGGTAAAACTCTGATGTTCTGCCCCTGAACAAGGCAGTTAACCCACTGTTCCTAGACCAGTTAACCCACTGTTCCTAGACCAGTTAACCCACTGTTCCTAGACCAGTTAACCCACTGTTCCTAGACCAGTTAACCCACTGTTCCTAGACCAGTTAACCCACTGTTCCTAGACCAGTTAACCCACTGTTCCTAGGCCAGTTAACCCACTGTTCCTAGACCAGTTAACCCACTGTTCCTAGACCAGTTAACCCACTGTTCCTAGACCAGTTAACCCACTGTTCCTAGGCCAGTTAACCCACTGTTCCTAGGCCAGTTAACCCACTGTTCCTAGACCAGTTAACCCACTGTTCCTAGACCAGTTAACCCACTGTTCCTAGACCAGTTAACCCACTGTTCCTAGACCAGTTAACCCACTGTTCCTAGACCAGTTAACCCACTGTTCCTAGACCAGTTAACCCACTGTTCCTAGACCAGTTAACCCACTGTTCCTAGACCAGTTAACCCACTGTTCCTAGGCCGTCATTGAAAATAAGAATTTGTTCTTAACTCACTTGCCTAGTTAAATAAATGAAAGATTTAGGAGATCAGATTTTTTGTTTATAAATACTTTGCTACAATGACACACTTAGTTATCTACCCACCTCGTTCCTTTCTTTTAGCATGTGCACGTAATAAGTACACCAGCATGCTTTTGGGATATGTGTCTTTTCAGATTCCACAATGATTCTTTAGTTGTGGATGTTACGTTCCCCAGTTTCTGTGTTGTATTTGAGTGTGTGTGTTTCAGGAGATGGCCCCAACCAGCTGATTGGTCGACACCAGGCTAATTGATGATTGGAGCTGACTCCGCCCCCTCGTCAAGAAGCAGCTGACTCTAATCACCATTGCCACCAGAAGATATAAAAGCCAGTGTTCTGTTCAGAAGGAGAGAGAAATCATGAGAGATTAGAGGGAGAGTGAATGTTTTGGAGAAATCATGAGAGAAATCATGAGAGAGAGAGAGAGAGAGAGAGAGAGAGAGAGAGAGAGAGAGAGAGAGAGAGAGAGAGAGAGAGAGAGAGAGAGAGAGAGAGAGAGAGAGAGAGAGAGAGAGAGAGAGAGAGAGAGAGAGAGAGAGAGAGAGAGAGAGAGAGAGAGAGAGAGAGAGAGAGAGAGAGAGAGAGAGAGAGAGAGAGAGAGAGAGAGAGAGAGAGAGGCTTTGATATGTTCTGTGTTTGTTGCTTTGTCAAAGCTTCTTTAGTGGCATGAGTTAGTTTACTCAGTTTTGTTGTAAAGTGTTTGTGAAATTGTTAATAATTATTCTGTTTCATTTGTTCCCAGGGGGGAAGGGGAAGGCACTTAGGGAGTGCTTAGGCAAGAGGCCCGAGGGCATACATATACCCGTAGTATATTCAATGTCAAGGCACACTAGGTAAGACCTGGGCGGACCACCCCCTGTATTTTGGTTAGGGCACCAGGTGGTGCTAAGTTAGGTAAGTTAAGTGGGTAGGCAGGTTAGATAGGGGAGAGGGGGAGCTTTGATATTTACTTTCTTTCCTTTGGTTCCGTCCAGCCCCTTTCCCCATATTACCGTGTAGGAAATAAATCCTAGTAACGGTAAATTCTGACTTTGTCGTCCTTTCTCGCACCTACGGTCCATACCTCTTTCGCTTCACGGAGAGTTGAGTTGCAGCAGGGAGTTGCGTTCCCTCTTTATAGAGGTGTGCGTAACAGTGGACATTACATCACTGCACTCCCTCTTGCTCTTGGTCCTCATCTTTGTAAGTCACCTTGATTTTGCACCTGTGTGTTTTATCAGTTTCTTTATGAAAATATTTTGCAAACTCCATGACAGTAGCTTAAGTAAGGGGCTATAGCAGCACATAACTACTAATGCATGCTGGGCCGGGCATGCCCTGAGTTCGTGAAGTGAGCGCTACTGGAGTGAAATTGGAGCGGGCGAGAAGGCCAGACGTTCCATCCTATGGGAATCTCGCTCCACGCTCCAGTCAAATTGGGCACGCTCTGTTCCTCGCTCTGCTCCACGCTCCGCTCCTCGCTCCAGCTCCGCTCCTCACTCCGCTCCGCTCACATACTCTGGTGGCCACGCAGTCGTGGGTGAACAGTTGCTGGTGAGCGGTCGTGCGTGAAAAGTTGTGGGTGAACAGTCATGGGTGAACAGGGAGTACAGGAGGGGACTAAGCACGCACCCTTGAGGGGCCCCCGTGCTGAGGGTCAGCTGATGTGTTGTTCCCTATCCACACCACGTGGGGACGACCCGTCTGGAAGTCCAGCCCGTCTGGAAGTCAAGTCCTGCTTGAAACATGTAAGTAGTACAGACTGGGTCAGGGATAGGTTGAAAATGCCAGTGAAGGCACTTGCCAGCTGGTCAGGACATGCTTTGAGTACGCATCCTGGTAATCTGTCTGGCCCTGCGACCTTGTGAATGTTAACATGCTTAAAGGTCTTACTCACATCGGCTACGGAGAGCGTGATCACAAAGTCGTCTGGAACATCTGGTGCTCTCATGCATGGTTCCGTGTTGCTAGCCTCAAAGAAAGCATAGAAGGTATTTATCTCGTCTGATAGGCTTGCGTCCCTGGACAGCTCACAGCTGGGTTTCCCTTTGTAATCTGTGATAGTTTGCGAGCTCTGCCACATCCGACGAGCGTCAGAGCCGGTATAGTAGGATTCGATCTTGGTCCTGTATTGATGCTTTCACTGTATGATGGTTCATCGGAGAGCGTAGCAGGATTTCTTATAAGTGTCCGAATTAGTGTCCTGCTCCTTGAAAGCGACAGCTCTAGCATTTAACTCAGTGCAGATGTTGCCTGTAATCCATGGCTTCTGGTTGGTATATGTATGTACGGCCACAGTGGGGACGACGTCGTCGAAGCACTTATTAATGAAGCAGGTGACTGATATGGTAAACTCCTCAATGGCATCAGAAGAATCTCGGAACATATTCCAGTGTGTGCTAGCAAAACAGTCCTGTAGCCTAGCATGTGCTTCATTGGACCACTTAAGTATTGCGCGTGCCACTGCTACTCTCCAGCGATTGCACATTCGCCAATAGAATGGATGGTAGAGGCGATTTATCAATCAATTTCAATCAATTTTATTTTATATAGCCCTTCGTACATCAGCTAATATCTCGAAGTGCTGTACAGAAACCCAGCCTAAAACCCCAAACAGCTAGTAATGCAGGTGTAGAAGCACGGTGGCTAGGAAAAACTCCCTAGAAAGGCCAAAACCTAGGAAGAAACCTAGAGAGGAACCAGGCTATGAGGGGTGGCCAGTCCTCTTCTGGCTGTGCCGGGTGGAGATTATAACAGAACTATGCCAAGATGTTCAAAAATGTTCATAAGTGACAAGCATGGTCAAATAATAATCATGAATAATATATAATCATCATTTATCCACCCCCCGGCGTAGTCTCGTCAGGTATCCCGCAAGCCGACCTCTACAGCACCCTCTCTTCCTTCTTCTAGTGTTCGGGACTTGGGCTTGGTCTGGGACAATCAATATATCTTTCGCATCCGACTCATTGAAGTAGAAGTCCTCGTCCAAATCGCGGTTAGTGATTGCAGTTCTGATGTCCAGAAGCTCTCTTCGGTCATAGGAAACAAATGGCGGAAACATTATGAACAAAAAAAGAAAAACACACAAAATAGCACAATTGGTCAAGAGCCCGTTAAACGGTCGCAAATCCCTCCAGCGCTATACCCTCCAGCGCTAATCCCTCCAGTGCTATACCCTCCAGCGCTAATCTCTCCAGCGCTATACCCTCCAGCGCTAATCCCTCCAGCGCTCTGCCCTCCAGCGCTCTGCCCTCCAGCGCTAATCCCTCCAGCGCTATGCCCTCCGGCGCTATGCCCTCCGGTGCTATGCCCTCCGGCGCTATACCCTCCGGTGCTATACCCTCTGGTGATAATCCCTCCAACGCTATACTCTCTGGTGCTAATCCCTCCAGCGCTATACTCTCTGGTGCTAATCCCTCCAGCGCTATACCCTCTGGTGCTAATCCCTCCAGCGCTATACTCTCTGGTGCTAATCCCTCCAGCGCTATACCCTCTGGTGCTAATCCCTCCAGCGCTATACCCTCTGGTGATAATCCCTCCAGCGCTATACTCTCTGGTGCTAATCCCTCCAGCGTTATACCCTCTGGTGCTAATCCCTCCAGCGCTAAACCCTCCGGTGCTAATCCCTCCAGCGCTATACTCTCTGGTGCTAATCCCTCCAGCGCTATACTCTCTGGTGCTAATCCCTCCAGCGCTATACCCTCCGGTACTATATCCTCCAGCGCTATACCCTCCGGTGCTATTCCCTCCAGCGCTAAACCCTCCAGCACTAAACCCTCCAGCGCTAACCCCTCCAGCGCCATTCCGTGCAGCCTGTGAATATTACAGTGTGACAGCGTTGAAAACTGCAGGGTAAAATCAATGCTGTGATAGAAAACCATAGGAATTATGGGATAGGATGTACTTTATGTTAGACATCAGTCCTCTGCTCTGCTGTCCTGAAGCTAAAAACATGCAGTGACAGACAACATGGCACACAGATGTCTGTCGTCAGTCTCAGTGGAGAATCTAGAAAGTCCCTTCCACCCAACCGAAAGACTGGTGAGTTGGCAAATGTACAGCAATAGTTTTATAGAGTATTGGTCATTTGCGGTGTACCTTAAACCAACAACAATCTTTCTGGGAGAAAAGGAATCTTAGAAAAGGATTCGGAAGCACATTTGAAATTGGCCAACTCCCTCCCGACTTTCTTTCTTTCACCCCCCCCCCCCCTCCCTCTCCCCCCCCCCCCCCTCTCTCCCTCTCCCTCCCCCCCTCTCTCCCTCCCCCTCTCCCCCCTCCCCCCTATCCCTCCCCCTCTCTCTCCCTCCCCCTCCCCCCCCTCGTTCCCTCCCCCTCTCTCTCTCTCTCTCTCCCTCCCCCTCTCTCTCTCTCCCTCCCCCTCTCTCTCTCTCCCTCCCCCTCTCTCTCTCTCTCCCTCCCCCTCTCTCTCTCCCTCCCTTCTTCTCTGTCATGGTATCTGTTCCCCTGGGGGCTCATGCGAAGACAGGCTTGACTATTGGCCTGATATCAAGACTCGCCTGGCGGGGTTCCACATCAACGTGCCACAACTAATTTACGAAGCTGGAAAGTAGAAAGTAGACAGATACTGTGCTATAATGTAACAATGTCATTCTGTGGTTGTGCGAAGAGTTGGAGTTACGGGGGATGAATCAGACTATAGTTGCCATTTTCTCCTGTGGATCATCTTTGGTGTTTTATCACACACCTTTTTTTTTGGATCAAAATGCTAAAGAGAGTGTAAGACAAGGAGATGGACAATCCCAGAAATATATCATTACGAACAGCAAACATGTCTTGAAAAGAAAGTTATCATAGACACTGGACCTGACCCTCGGTTTTTGGTTTTCACAAACAATGACACTGGGGCGACAGGTAGCCTAGTGGTTAGAGCAGGTAGCCTAGTGGTTAGAGCAGGTAGCCTAGTGGTTAGAGCAGGTAGCCTAGTGGTTAGAGCAGGCATCCTAGTGGTTAGAGCAGGTATCCTAGTGGTTAGAGCAGGTAGCCTAGTGGTTAGAGCAGGTAGCCTAGTGGTTAGAGCAGGTAGTCTAGTGGTTAGAGCAGGTAGTCTAGTGGTTAGAGCAGGTATCCTAGTGGTTAGAGCAGGTAGTCTAGTGGTTAGAGCAGGTAGTCTAGTGGTTAGAGCAGGTAGCCTAGTGGTTAGAGCAGGTAGTCTAGTGGTTAGAGCAGGTAGCCTAGTGGTTAGAGCAGGTAGCCTAGTGGTTAGAGCAGGTAGCCTAGTGGTTAGAGCAGGTATCCTAGTGGTTAGAGCAGGTAGCCTAGTGGTTAGAGCAGGTAGCCTAGTGGTTAGAGCAGGTAGTCTAGTGGTTAGAGCAGGTAGCCTGGTGGTTAGAGCAGGTAGTCTAGTGGTTAGAGCAGGTAGCCTAGTGGTTAGAGCAGGTAGTCTAGTGGTTAGAGCAGGTAGCCTAGTGGTTAGAGCAGGTAGCCTAGTGGTTAGAGCAGGTAGCCTAGTGGTTAGAGCAGGTAGCCTAGTGGTTAGAGCAGGTAGCCTAGTGGTTAGAGCAGGTAGTCTAGTGGTTAGAGCAGGTAGCCTTGTGGTTAGAGCGTTGGGCCAGTAACCAAAAGGTTGCTAGATTGAATCCTCGTAGCTGACAAGATAAAAATCTGTCGTTCTGCCCTGAACAAGGCAGTTAACACACTGTTCCTAGGCTATTGTAAATAAGAATTCGTTCTTAACTGACTTGCCTAGTTAAATAAAGGCTAAATAAACACTGAAAATACTGTAGGCTTAGTGTGGATTCTTTCAAGACCCTACTTCTCTAGGCTTCTAAAAGAGCCATTCCAGTGAAGGTGATTAACAACAAATTCTAATTAAAGATCAATGGAGTCTGATTTGTTAGATTAATTAGGGAAGCCCACTGCCCATTAATTCCATCAACCAATATCACCATGATAGATATCTATTACAACAGCTCAAAACTAACCATCACCCACTTCAGTGACAGGAAATCTGTGTGGGGTTTTTACTTTTTAAAATGACCCTCATAGATGCCAATTAAGAACGGTAGTGCATCACCCTTAACCAAAATACATTTTCATGCATTTAGAAAGGGTAAATTATGCTGGTCAATAGTTGCACATAAATGATGTAGTTTGGAGTGTAATCTTTAACAACCACACATCTTCCTACTGTACATCTCTAATCCCAGCCCAACGGGGGTGAAGAGCGTAGCTGTGTATGTTTAAGATTCATTTCTCCTCTGGTGTGTTTCATGTAAAAATAAACATTTATCATTGAGTTTAAAAATAGTCAGGTTGTATCTTGCAAATATGTAGCAAATCTATGTAATGTTTCTGTACATCACTCAAATGGTACCCAGTCACAACCTTCCATTTAAGTGTGACACCCATGATACTTTAAAACATGTTTTATTTCACCTTTATTTAAGCAGGTAGGCCAGTTGAGAACAAGTTCTCATTTACAACTGCGACCTGCCAGGAGAGCTCTCTCACTCTGCAAGCATCAAACCACTAGGCTACCTGCTCTAGCCACTAGGCTACCTGCTCTAACCACTAGGCTACCTGCTCTAACCACTAGGCTACCTGCTCTAACCACTAGACTACCTGCTCTAACCTCTAGGCTACCTGCTCTAACCACTAGGCGACCTGCTCTAACCACTAGGCTACCTGCTCTAACCACTAGGCTACCTGCTCTAACCACTAGGCTACTTGCTCTAACCACTAGACTACCTGCTCTAACCACTAGGCTACCTGCTCTAACCACTAGGCTACCTGCTCTAACCACCAGGCTACCTGCTCTAACCACTAGGCTACCCTCTCTAACCAACAGGCTACCTGCCTCTAACCACTAGGCTACCTGCCTCTAACCACTAGGCTACCTGTTCTAACCAACAGGCTACCTGCCTCTAACCACTAGGCTACCTGCTCTAACCACTAGACTACCTGCTCTAACCACTAGACTACCTGCTCTAACCACTAGGCTACCTGCTCTAACCACTAGGCTACCTGCTCTAACCACTAGGCTACCTGCTCTAACCACTAGGCTACCTGCTCTAACCACTAGACTACCTGCTCTAACCACTAGGCTACCTGCTCTACCACTAGACTACCTGCTCTAACCACTAGGCTACCTGCTCTAACCACTAGGCTACCTGCTCTAACCACTAGGCTACCTGCTCTAACCACTAGGCTACCTGCTCTAACCACTAGACTACCTGCTCTAACTACGAGGCTACCTGCTCTAACCACGAGGCTACCTGCTCTAACCACTAGGCTACCTGCTCTAACCACTAGGCTTCCTGCTCTAACCACTAGGCTACCTGCTCTAACCACTAGACTACCTGCTCTAACCACTAGGCTACCTGCTCTAACCACTAGGCTACCTGCTTTAACCACTAGGCTACCTGCCGGCCCAGTGTCATAGTCCAGTGTGTCAGGTCCGAGTGTCAGGTCCAGTGTCCGAGTGTCAGGTCCAGTATCTGACGCCGAGTGTCAGTTCCAGTATCTATGATAACTTTACTTAAGTCACCGTAGATGTTAAAAGCCATCATGAAGGGGCCAAGCGTAGATGTTAAAAGCTATCATGAATGGGCCAAGCCGTTCTTTACTTAATAGAAAGAGGAATGTAAAGTAGTTTATTAAAAGCACACCATAGGACTTCAGGTTAATACAGAGCGAGGAAGACTTTACATTATGATGTGGCCGGTGACACTTTGCTCCTTGAAAGCCCAAATATCTTGAAAACTTGACATTTTGGGACTGTATCAGTACTTGTGGATTTCCCCCCTTTAATGTCAAGGCATCAATAAACATCAGAAATGACATAAGTCACCTAAACTAAAACATACTTGTCAGTCGTTCCTATAGGCCTAGTGACCCTCCCTTAGTTATGACCGTGGACTGGGATCTGAGGATGACAAGAAACAAGTGTTAGAGTAATGACAATGTAAACTGAATCAGCTATGTACAGCAGGAGACCTTGGACTAAATTGGACTAAATTGTCTGATGTCCATTGGTCGTTCCCATGCTCATGGTCGATGGTGTCAGCAGGGAAGTTCCAAAGGATGAACAGCTCATCATATTTAGCCATTAACTCTTCCTGGTTAGGCTCTGGTTTAAGAAAGCTGGGTAGGGATTGGGCTACTTTAGCAGGGTCTGGAATAGAACCTGCCTCTTCAGGAAGAGGTGGGGGGGAGGAACCATTGGTCTGCTCGCTCACTCTGACTGCTGCCATGCTCATAGATGCTTGCAAAGTGAGAGAGCTCTCCTGCCTGGAACTTCCTTGGGTGATGTGGTAGGAACACACGCGAGAGGTGGTGGAAGAAGACTAGGGTAAGTTGTTTCAGCAGGAACACATCCAGTCGTTTCAGGAGCCCAAGGAATGATGTAAGGGGAAGCAGCAGCCTGGTCAGATGTATAGGGGTCTGGAGGAGAACTCTGAACACTGGGATCACCATCAACAGGACTCCCAGACTCAACAGGACAAGGGAGGCTTGAGCCAGGACCGGAGCTAATGGGATCACGCCGGTCTGGAGGGGAAAATAGTGTTACGGGAGTCACGCTGGCTGTGTTTGACAGGTGAAGCATCATGTGTTGTAGGTCTTGGGTGGAATGAGCCCATCCTGTAGGCTGGGGAGAGCAGACATTGAGTACCATTACTTTGAGATAAAAATAATATATAAAAAAAAAGCTTTCTAGCAAAATCACACCAAAAGGTCCAACAGATTTCCAACAGATGAAACACAGCTCTGCAGTGTTGATCATATCTTGTTGATAAGGATCGCAATGAACACACCAGGAGCCCCCTTCGGAAACAACACAAAATAAAGAACTTAAATTACAGAAGTTAACAGCACAAATGTTCACCATACACCTATCTTATTCTGAGCACAGATTAGCAGCCATGATACCCACTGAACAGTGGTGACAGGTGTAGTGAGGAGGAGAGACGTTGTAAAGGACAGCTTAGGACCAATCAGAGCCTGATTAGACAACAATGGACAGCCAAAGTTAATTGAGGCCCAATTCCACACCAAACATTATCCTTACCCCTTTGCCCTTGTGTGGATCTGAAAGAAATTAGATATCAGGGTGTAGGGTTGAGTTAGAATTGCTTGCACCATCCCTCATTTCAGAACCGACTATGAGCACGGGAACGACCAATGGAGATCAGACAATTTCATTAAGTACTGTACCAACCTGCTCCCGTCCAATACCAACCACTATTTCCTGACAGCACCAGCAGTGACCAGGAAGACGATGCTGCATTTGATTTCTCTGTGTCGGTACAGGTTTATTAACCGTTCCTCCTCTTGCTCAGGTGGTCAGTTATCTGCACTAACCTGGATCCTGCTTTCTGGTACTGTTTTAGCACTTCTGATGAGCTACTAGATCTAAATGTCTGGGTTGGTTTATCCATTTACCAAATTTTTGGTTTAGTTCTTCACGGTATCGTTGACATTTAGTCTGTACAATAATATTTATTATAAAAAAAAAATTGTGCGTGAATAGATTCAAATTTGACTTCTGGACACAATCTGAGAAGGCAAGGTAGTCTGTCAGATTACATTGTTTTAGTCATCAACAACCATTCTTGTTATCTACTAAATCCAGTCGCTGAGATTTGACTAAACTCCTTACAGAGCAGAGATCATGACCAAGATTACATAGATGCCTCTACATTGTGGCGATTTCCGGCACTTGAGCCTCATTCCCGGACTTCCTAATCAGCTATCCTTTATGTAGTGCGATGGTGTTCCTTTCAACATGTGAACAGCTCTCATCAGAGCCAACACGGCACTTTCAGGCCATAGAACAACATCTGCAGACACTTCTCATGCTCCCATCAGAGATGTCTTGTCTGTTCTAGTAAATGAGACCTGGTGTCAAATAAGAAATATTCATGTTGTTGGTTTCAATTGGTCCCTTATCCTTTCTGATTCTTAACTTACATGTTGATCTTTTTTGTCTCCAAACTATTTCAGGTGCGATTGTGATCAATAGACTTGATTTTTTTTGTTTTATAGCTAATCAAATTAAATCCCAGATGTGTGCTCTTGGATAATTATCTTGCAAGGCATCTGACCTAATTCATTTCAGGTTGGTTCATCCCTCATACACGGTACATTTAATTGAGCTTCATTATGACCGAGTGATCAATTTATTCTACACGGGCAATTATGCTTCAGATTGTAAAACGATACTATAGAGTCTTACTCTAAACTTTAAAGCTTACTGATTGTCGGTTGATTTTTATAAGATAAGTCATTTTCCACATATTAGAAAACATCAGGCAATGTCACACACTGCCATAGGTTGCCCTGTCAGTGACAAACACACATCTCCCACCTGCACACACACACACCGACACCGGCACACACACACCGACACACACACACACCGACACGCCTCACCCACACACCGACACACACACACCGACACACACACACACCGACACCGGCACACACACACCGACACGCCTCACCCACACACCGACACACACACACCGACACCGGCACACACACACCGACACACACACACACACACACACACACACACACACACACACACACACACACACACACACACACACACACACACACACACACACACACACCGACACCGGCACACACACACCGACACGCCTCACCCACACACCGACACACACACACTGACACACACACACACACCGACACCGGCACTCACACACCGACACGCCTCACACACACACCGACACACACACACACACACCGACACCGACACACACCGACACACACACACACACCAACACGACACACATACACATACACACTGACACCGACACACACACACACACACACACACACACACACACACACACACACACACACACACACACACACACACACACACACACACACACACACACACACACACACACACACCGACAACGACAACGACACACACACACCGACACACATACACACCGACACCGACACACATACACACTGACACCGACACACACCAACACCGCACACACCAACACCGACACACACACACACACCGACACACACCGACACACACACACACCAACACGACACACATACACACTGACACCGACACCGACACACACACACACACACACACACACACACACACACACACACACACACACACACACACACACCGACAACGACACACACACACCGACGCACACACATCCTCTCCCACCTGCACACACATAAAGCCAAACGTGCTGCCACAAAAATTTGCATGGTGCTCAGCAATGCATTAGTGAACATCACTTGGCAATCTGTTCATAGGACCTTAATTGGATTTTCATACCGCCTCTGATCTTGTTTTCTAATTAATGTTGGTGGCTGCCAACCAAGCAGAACCGTGCACCCAGCAACACCTTTAATCCTGACCATATGGAGCTCCTCCAAACGCAGCACCAGGGACGTAAAAATACCCCCTCACCTCAAGTCCTCCGAGTGGGAGAATAGACACAACAACAGGCCTGGTGAGGAGAATGGGTGGATGGGGGTAGGAAAGGAGGGAGGGGGTGAGGAGAATGGGTGGATGGGGGTAGGAAAGGAGGGAGGAGGTGAGGAGAATGGGTGGATGGGGGTAGGAAAGGAGGGAGGGGGTGAGGAGAATGGGTGGATGGGGGTAGGAAAGGAGGGAGGGGGTGAGGAGAATGGGTGGATGGTGGTAGGAAAGGAGGGAGGGGGTGAGGAGAATGGGTTGATGGTGGTAGGAAAGGAGGGATGGGGTGAGGAGAATGGGTGGATGGTGGTAGGAAAGGAGGGAGGGGCTGAGGAGAATGGGTTGGTGGTGGTAGGAAAGGAGGGATGGGGTGAGGAGAAGGGGTGGATGATGGTAGGAAAGGAGGGAGGGGGTGAGGAGAATGGGTGGATGGTGGTAGGAAAGGAGGGAGGAGGTGAGGAGAATGGGTGGATGGTGGTAGGAAAGGAGGGATGGGGTGAGGAGAAGGGGTGGATGGTGGTAGAGGGAGGGAGGGAAGGAGGGAGGGAGGGAGAGGAAGAGGGTGAGGGAGGGAGGGGGAAGTAACATGTGTTAACCAACACATCCCTTCAGTGTTGTTATTGATTAATTTCTCTCACGATCAGTTGTGATTACATATAAATAAAACATGAGGGGTGGGACCATACACAACAACCCCCTCTTCTCCTCCTCTTGCTTCAGGGTAATGTCAATAGCTTTTTATAAGCTAACCCCCCACCCCCTGTAGCCACTCGAGGGACTGTGTCCCAATACGCACCCTTTCCCCTATACATCACGCTACTTTTGGCCCTATGAGCCCTGGTTAGTGCACTATAAAGGGAATAGGGTGCCAGCCCTGGTTAAAAGCAGTGCACTATAAAGGGAATAGGGTGCCATATTGGAGACACCTTGTTTCAGATGAAGGACTGCCCCCCCGAAAAATGTCTCCCCTCTTTGCCTTCTTCCTTCCTGAAGCAGCAAGGCCTTGTTCATTCATCTCTATCTATCTACCTACCTAGTATACCATACTGTTTTATACATCTCTATCTATCTACCTAGACTACAACACAGCTTCATACATCTCTATCTATCTACCTACCTAGTATACCATACTGTTTTATACATCTCTATCTATCTACCTAGACTACAACACAGCTTTATACATCTCTATCTATCTACCTACCTAGTATACCATACTGATTTATACATCTCTATCTACCCACCTAGACTACAACACAGCTACATACATCTCTATCTATCTACCTACCTAGTATACCATACTGATTTATACATCTCTATCTATCTACCTACCTAGTATACCATACTGTTTTATACATCTCTATCTATCTACCTAGACTACAACACAGCTTCATACATCTCTATCTATCTACCTACCTAGTATACCATACTGATTTATACATCTCTATCTATCTACCTAGACTACAACACAGATTTATACATCTCTATCTATCTACCTACCTAGTATACCATACTGATTTATACATCTCTATCTATCTACCTAGACTACAACACAGCTTCATACATCTCTATCTATCTACCTACCTAGTATACCATACTGATTTATACATCTCTATCTATCTACCTAGACTACAACACAGATTTATACATCTCTATCTATCTACCTACCTAGTATACCATACTGATTTATACATCTCTATCTATCTAGCTAGACTACAACACAGCTTCATACATCTCTATCTATCTACCTACCTAGTATACCATACTGATTTATACATCTCTATTGACCTAGCATACCACACTGCTTTATTTTCTTTTATGTAATTCAGGGGCGAATAACTCACAGGGCATGGCACCAGCTAGCTGTAATTGCTGGGTCCATACAGGCATTTGCTTTTCCTCACTACACAGCATCTATTCCATTATATTGTGGACTTCAGAAGTTTAGTCCCTGTGGATCAAAAGTAATGCACTATATTAGGAAATAAGCTGCCATTTTGGGACTCAACAATACACAGATCTCCTGCGTGTCACATGATGTTCCATCTTCCAGAGAAGCAAGGCTTTCTGCAATGTTCATGACAGTGATTACACCTGAAGGATCTCCTATTCACACAGCGTGTTTGTCATTCAGAGAGCAATTATTCGGAATAATGTCAATTATCTTTAAGAGGTTTTTTCTGCTGCTTGCTGCGTTGTCTGTCGTATATCCATATGTATTTTTCATTTCTCTCTGAGTCGGAGGCGAAGACCTATTGAATATGTGACTTATTGTGCTTCCTAGCTTGCGAATGACTGGCAGTGCATTAAGACTAAAGTGGAAGAATCTAATGAAGAGTTTACCACAAGCCTGAAGCCTTTCTCTTTTATAAGAGTGTAAGAGAACAACCTTGCCCTTCTTTAAGAATGTTACCAGCCACTATAAGAGTCAAATCAAATCAAATTGTATTTGTCACATGCGCCGAGTACAGGTGTAGACTATACCGTGAAATGCTTACTTACAAGCCCTTAACCAACAATGCAGTTCAAGAAACAGAGTTCAGAAAATATTGACTAAAGTAAAAAGTTACAAAAAGTAACACAAGAAAATTACATAACAATAACGAGGCTATATACAGGGGGTACTGGTACCAAGTGTAGGGTGACAGATTAGTCAAGGTCAGTTGTAAAACGACTATCCATAGATAATAAACAGCGAGTAGCAGCAGTGTAAAAACAAAGGGGGATCAATGTAAATAGTCCAGGTGGTCATTTGATTAATTGTTCAGCAGTCTTATGGCTTGGAGGTAGAAGCTGTTAAGGAGCCTCTTGGTCCTAGACTTGGCGCTCCGCACTGCTTGCCGTGTGGTAGCAGAGAGAACAGTCTCTGACTTGGGTGACTGGAGTCTTTGACAATTTTTTGGGCCTTCCTCTGACACCGCCTAGTATATAGGTCCTGGATGTCAGGAAGCTTGGCCCCAGTGATGTACTGGGCCATATGCACTACCCTCTGTAGCGCCTTATGGTCATATGCCGAGCAGTTGCCATACCAGGCGGTGATGCAATCGGTCAGGATGCTCTTGATGGTGCAGCTGTAGAACTTTTTTAGGATCTGGGGACCAATGCCAAATCTTTTCAGTCTCTTGAGGGGGAAAAGGTGTTGCTGTGCCCTCTTCACAACTGTCTTGGTGTGTTTATACCATGATAATTCGTTGGTGATGTGGACACCAAGGAACTTGAAACCCTCGACCCGCTCCACTTCAGTCCCGTCGATGAGAATAGGGGCCTGTCCTATAGTCCACGATCAGCTCTTTTGTCTAGCTCACATTGAGGGAAAGGTTGTTGTCCTGTCACCACACGGCCAGGTCTCTGACCTCCTCCCTATAGGCTGCCGGTGATCAGGCCTACCACTGTTATGTCGTCAGCAAACTAAATTATGGTGTTGTAGGCGAGCTTGGCCACACAGTCGTGGGTGTACAGGGAGTACAGGAGGGGACTAAACACACACCCCTGAGGGGCCCCAGTGTTAAGGATCAGCGTGGCAGATGTGTTGTTGCCTACCCTTACCACCTGGGGACAGTCCATCAGGAAGTCCAGGATCCAGTTGCAGGGGGAGGTGTTTAGTCCCAGGGTCCTTAGCTTTGTGATGAGCTTTGTGGGTACTATGGTGCTGAACGCTGAGCTGTAGTCAATGAACGGGATTCTCACATAGGTCTTCCTTTTTCCAGGTGGGAAAGGGCAGTGTGGTGCGATTGAGATTTCATCATCTGTGGATCATCTTGGGGCGGTATGTGAACTGGAGTGGGTCTAGGGTTTCTGGCATGATGGTGTTGATATGAGCCATGACCAGCCTTTTAAAGCACTTCATGCCTAATAACTTGTGTGCTACGGCGCGGTAATCATTTAGGCGGGTTACCTTAGCTTTATTGGGCACAGGGACTATGGTGGTCTGTTTGAAACATGTAGGTATTACAGACTCAGTCAGGGAGAGGTTGAACATGTCAGTGAAGAACCTTGCCAGTTGGTCAGCGCATGCTTGAATACATGTCCTGGTAATCCTTCTGGCCCCGCGGCTTTGTGAATGTTGACCTGCTTAAAGGTCTTGCTCACATCAGCTACGGAGAGCGTGATCACACAGTCATTTGGAACAGCTGGTGCTCTAATGCGTAGTTCAGTGTTGCTTGCCTCGAAGCGAGCATAAAAGGCATTTAGCTTGTCTGGTAGGCTCGCGTCGCTGGGCAGCTCGCAGCTGGGTTTCCTTTGTAGTCCGTAATAGTTTCAAGCCCTACCACATCCGACAAGTTTCAGAGCTGGTGTAGTAGGATTCAATCTTAGTCCTGTATTGACACTTTGCCTGTTTGATGGTTTGTCTGAGGGCATAGCAGCATTTCTTATAAGTGTCCGGATTAGTGTCCCACTCCTTGAAAGCGGCAGATCTAGCCTTTAGCTCTGTGTGGCTGTTGCTTGTAATCCATGGCTTCTGGTTGGAATATGTATGTACGGTCACTGTGGGGACGATGTCATCGATGCACTTGTTGATGAAGCTGGTGACTGAGGTGGTATACTCCTCAATGCCATTGGATGAATCCCGGAACATATTCCAGTCTGTGGTAGCGAAACAATCCAGTAGAGTAGCATACGCATCATCTGACCACTTCCGTATTGAGGGAGTCACTGGTACTTCCTGCTTTAGTTTTTGCTTGTAAACAGGAATTAGGAGGATAGTATTATGGTCAGATTTGCCAAATGGAGGGCAAGGGAGAGCTTAGTATGCATCTCTGTGTGTGGAGTAAAGGTGGTCTAGAGTTTATTTTTCCTCTGGTTGCACATGTGACATGCTGGTAGAAATGAGGTAAAACGGATTTACGTTTTCCTGCATTAAAGTCTCCGGCCACTAGGAGTGCCGCTTCTGGATGAACATTTTCTTGTTTGCTTATGGCCTTATACAGCTCGTTGAGTGCGGTCTAAGTGCCAGCATCGGTTTGTGGTGGTAAATAGACGGCTACGAATAATTTAGATGAGAACTCTCTTGGTAGATAGTGTGGTCTAAAGCTTATCATGAAGAAATACCTCAAGCTCAATATGTTCTTTAATATTAGACATTGCACACCAGCAGTTATTGACAAATAGACACACACCCCCGCTCCTCGTCTTACCAGACGTAGCTGCTCTGTCCTGCCAATGCATGGAGAAGCCAGCCAGCTCTATATTATCCGTGTCGCCACTTCTCGGTGAAACATAAGATATTACAGTTTTAAATGTCCCGTTGGTAGGATATTCTTAATCGTAGATCGTCAAGTTTGTTTTCCAATGATTGCACGTTGGCCAATAATACGGAGGGTATTGGAGGTTTACCTACTCGTTGGCAAATTCTTACAAGGCACCCCTCCCCCTAGTTCTCTGTGTTTTCTTCACTCGAATGACAGGGATTTGGGCCTCGTCTCGACAAAGCAGTGTATCCTTCGTGTCAGACTCATTAAAGAAAAACATCTATGTCCAGTTTGAGGTGAGTAATCGCTGTTCTGATGTCCAGAAGCTCTTTTCGGTCATAAGAGACGGTAGCAGCAGCATTATGTACAAAATGAGTTACAAACAATGCGGGGAACAAATAGCACAGTTCCCGTAAAACAGCAGCCATTATAGCCATTCAGGGCTGCTAGTGTATGTCTCTAACTTTCTGATGTATATGTGTCTCTGTAAGGTTGAATGTGTGCTGGTTAAAAGATGTTTGTGCTTCATGATTTCACTGTCTTTGTTTTACCTAACAGTGATTGGCCAAGTGAGGTGGTGAATGACTTTATGCTATGGGGTATTGAAACAATAGCTCACTTAGCTAGTCTCATTCAATATCTCACTCATTCATGTTTTTATTCTATTTTACTTCACCTTTTTCTAACCAGGTAGGCCAGTTGAGAACAAGTTCTCGTTTACAACCGTGACCTGACCAAGATAAAGCAAAGCAGTGCGACAAAAAACAACAACACAAAGTTACACGTGACATAAACAATAATACAGTCAATAACACAATAGAAAAATCTATATACAGTGTGTGCAAATGGAGTAAGGAGGTAAGGCAATAAATAGGCCATAGTAGCGAAGTAATTACAATTTAGCAAATTAACACTGGAGTGATAGATGTGCAGATGATGATGTGCAACTAGAAATACTTGTGTGCAAAAGAGCAAAAAAAAGTAAATAAAAACAATATGGGGATGAGGTAGGTAGCTGGATGAACTATTTACAGATGGTCTGCGTACAGCTGCAGCGATCGGTAAGCTGCTCAGATAGCTAATGCTTAAAGTTAGTGAGGGAGATATAAGTCTCCAACTTCAGCGATTTTTTTCAATTCGTTCCAGTCATTGGCAGCAGAAAACTGGAAGGAAAGGCGATGTTGGCTTTGGGGATGACCAGTGAGATATACCTGCTGGAGCGCGTGCTACGGGTGGGTGTTGCTATGGTGACCAGTGAGCTGAGATACGGCGGAGCTTTACCTAGCAAAGACTTATAGATGACCTGGAGCCAGTGGGTTTGGCGACGAATACGTAGCGAGTGCCAGCCGACGAGAGCATACAGGTTGCAGTGGTGGGTGGTATATGGGGCTTTGGTGACAAAACGGATGGCACTGTGACAGACTGCATCCAGATTGCTGAGTAGAGTGTTGGAGGCTATTTTGTAAATGACATTGCCGAAGTCAAGGATCGCTAGGATAGTCAGTTTCACGAGGCTATGTTTGGCAGCGTGAGTGAAGGAGTCTTTGTTGCGAAATAGGAAGGCGATTCTAGATTTAATTTTGGATTGGAGATGCTTAATATGAGTCTGGAAGGAGAGTTAACAGTCTAGCCAGACACCTAGGTATTTGTAGTTGTCCACATATTCTAAGTCAGAACCGTCCAGAGTAGTGATGCTGGTCGGGCAGGTGGGTGCGGGCAGCGATCGGTTGAAGAGCATGCATATTTAGTTTTACTTGCATTTAAGAGCAGTTGGAGGCCACGGAAGGAGAGTTGTATGGCATTGAAGCTCCTTTGGAGGTTTGTTAACACAGTGTTCAAAGAAGGGCCAGATGTATACAGAATGGTGTCGTCTGCATAGAGGTGGATCAAGGAATCACCCGCAGCAAGAGCGACATCGTTGATATATACAGAGAAAAGAGTCGGCCCGACTCAGCCTTGTTGCCTGTCTCTCTGTCTCTGTAAATTCAGCCTTGTCTCTCTGTCTCTGTAAACTCAGCCTTGTTGCCTGTCTCTCTGTCTCTTTCCCAACATGTGACCATTATAACTTCAAAGCGTGACACCATTTTCCATGGTGTTTACTACTGTACTTGAGATCCTGTGCACGCACTACTGTACTGTAGATCCTGTCCGCCCTCATGTACGTGTACACAATTAACACTGTCTCCGATTGCTGGGTGGCAAAATGCAGTGATATAAACACACACACACACACACACACACACACACACACACACACACACACACACACACACACACACACACACACACACACACACACACACACACACACACACACACACACACACACACACACTCTTTTAGTTTGTCAAAGGCTGGAGGCATAAGCCATTTGACCTGTTCCTCTTAAAATGTCAATCAAAGTCATAATGTACAGAAACACACCAGGTACATACGGTATCTGTCCTCTGGGTACTATAGTATGTCCTGTTCCACGTCGTTAGGCCTGGCGTATGGGCTTCAGCCAACTGCTCTGACTATTGTTGTCATGCCATACCGTCAATGCAATCTAAACAGTCAGACGATATTTACTTAGCATACACAGACCAGGCTATACTGTCATGCCGTAAAGTCTTGTCTCAACGTAAACAGTCACCTGATTATGGTTACAAAATTCCCAGGTTTTCCTCCTGATTCTGGGAAACTTCCAACCTGTATTTCAGGAAAACTACGGGGGGATTTGAAACCCTACAACTGATAGAGTCATCATGCAGAACATACTATTTAGTGAGTTAGATAACAATAGATTATTTACAGAATTTGTGCATTAGAAAATATGTTGACCTGGGTGGTTCAAGCCCTGTATACTGATTGGCTGACAGCCGAGGTATATCAGACCGTATGGCACGGGTATGACAAAACATTTATTTTTACTGCTCTAATTACGTTGGTAACCAGTTTATAATAGCAATAAGGCACCTTGGGGGTTTGTGGTATATGGTCAATATACCACGACTAAGGGCTGTATCCAGGCACTCTGCATTGAGTCGTGCATAAAAACGGCCCTTAGCCATGTTATATTGGTCATATACCACACCCATTCGGGCCTTATTGCTTAAATATTCACCCTAGTGACCGGTTTCCACTGCATCTACAGACGTCCTCAGACATAGATGAACGTTGAATACCTGGCTGCATAATTATTTAATTATTGTTCCAGAGAAACAAGCACACACACACACACACACACACACACACACACACACACACACACACACACACACACACACACACACACACACACACACACACACACACACACACACACACACACACACACACACACACACACACACACACACACACACACACAAGGCCCTGGGTAGTTCTGGCACAGTCAACCACCCAAATTCGAAGACAAGTCATATCAGACACACAACCTGTCTTCGGGAGATGAAGGATAAAATGTGAAACATCAATGGAATACCAAAGCCATCATAAAGCAGAGCTCTGTAGTGTGTGTGTGTGTGTGTGTGTGTACTATGCTTGCACGCACGTGTACGTGCTAGCTTCCTTGCGTGTGTGTGTGTGTTAGTGTGTGTGTGTGTTAATGTGTGTGCGTGTGTGTGTGAGCGCTTGTGTGTGTAAGGGTATACACTCATCACGGCTGCTCAATCAGCGGTGGTTATTGAACGTTGAGGAAGATAAACACGTATGTAAATACTTAGTTGATTTATAGGATGTCACTCTGCCTAGGGGAGTCAGCCGTGCGTGTTAAGACGGGCCGATCAGGGCACAGGAATTCATTTTGAGTGAAGCGGACACATATTGTACAGTCTTCCAGGCCTTTTGAGGACTTTTATTTCTGGCAGATTACACTTGACGTAATTGATGATTGATCTAATTCTTGAACTGAATGAACTTTTCCACCATTGAAAGCCTTGACTCTATTCTAAAGAATGCAACTACAGAATATAAAAATGGTTTCAAATAATATGAAACATTTCGGATTGGATCGTGTTTAGTAACCGATAGTCGATGTCCTCGTCCGTGCGGGAATCTAATTAGCATAATAATAACATCCTGCCGGTTTAAGCTGGACTTGACTGTTGTTTTGCAAGGGCTGCGTCTCAATCCGCCGCATCAACTGATGTCGGCCTTCCGCATCTGCAGTGAAAGGTGATGGAGCTACAGGAGACAACCTGAACATGTGTCTTCTCACAAAAATGTGTGTAGCGTCCGAACGGTTTTGGGCTACAAACTAACACGACCCCACCATCGAAAGCTGAGACTCACACGAACACATACATGTCAACCCCCACAAGCTTCACGTGACTGAAGGTAACCCGGTACTTGTTAGGGCTAGGCCCCTTTTTTCTCCATTTCCGCCTGAATGTCGTGCCCAAAGTAAACTTCCTGTAGCTCAGGCCCTGAAGCCAGAATATGCATATAATTGGTACCATTGGAAAGAAAATACTTTGAAGTTTGTAGAAATGTTAAAATAATTTAAGAGAATATAACACAACAGATATGGTAAGAGAAAATCCAAAGAAAATCCAACCAGAATTTTCTTTTTGAGAGACCATCCTCTTAGAAAAGCAAGTAAAAGGTCATATTGAAAATTAGCTCCCTGGATGCAATTCCTATGGCTTCCACTAGGTTTCAGGCTTGTAACTTCAAAAACGAATAAGAAATATCAGTTTTAGTACAGGGACACAGTCTTGGAAATTCGTGTTTTTACGCACCATGAAGACAGGTTACACCTGCTAAAATCGGTTTCCTATTGAACATACTTCTTTCCATAAGAAATATTATAGTTTGACTACATTTTAGGGTATCTGAGGAGTAAATAGAAGTGTATTTTGACTTGTTGAAACAAAGTTTAGGGGTAGATTTTTCTGATTCCTTTCTCTGCATGTTGAATGAGTGGATTACTCAAATCGATGGCGCCAACTAAACAGACCTTTTGGGATATAAAGAAGGATTTTATCTAACAAAACGACACTACAGGTTATAGCTGGGACCCTTTGGATGACAAATCATCGGAAGATTTTCAAAAAGTAAGTGAATATTTAATCGTTATTTGTGAATTCATGAAACCTGTGCCGGTGGAAAAATATTTTGATGTGGGGCGCCATCCTCAAACAATCGCATGGCATGTTTTCGCTGTAATAGTTACTGTAAATCGGAGAGTGCAGTTAGATTAACAAGAATTTAAGCTTTCAGCTGATATAAGACACTTATACAGTTGAAGTCGGAAGTTTACATACACTTAGGTTGGAGTCATTAAAACTCGTTTTTCAACCACTCCACAAATTTCTTGTTAACAAACTATAGTTTTGGCAAGTCGTTTAGGACATCTACTTTGTGCATGACACAAGTAATTTTCCAACAATTGTTTACAAACAGATTATTTCATTTATTATTCACTGTATCACAAGTGACCCCCAAACTTTTGAACGGTAGAGTATATTTTTTGGAAATACCTACAGGGGTCCTAAAATTCTAAATCCAAAATCAAATAGCTAAATGATATGACCATTTTAAAACAATTCCATATGTTAGTTTAGTAAAACCCCATCCCCGGGCCCTTAAACTATATTAATCTCTGTTTGATGAGAGAACCAGCAAACCTCTAGTCTCAGCCTTCAACCACACAGACAGAGAACGACTGAAAGGAAAAGATTCACGGTCAACTATTTTGTCACACGGAAATTCACTCCTTCTTTTCTCAAAGAAGAGATTAAGTTGTCAGAGCATGGGTCCTACAGCCCAGTGGTCTTCAGAGAGGAGGGTGGCAGAGAGACTGATCTCTCCAGCGCTAAAAGATGGGACTAACCACGGAGCAGTGAGAACAGGGAGAGAGGAGAGGAGGGAGAGAGGAGGGAGAGGAGAGAGGAGGGGCAGGAGAGAGGAGGGGCAGGAGAGAGGAGGGAGAGAGGAGGGGGAGAGGAGAGGAGAGGAGGGAGAGAGGAGGTGGAGAGGAGAGGAGGGGAGAGGAGGGAGAGAGGAGGGGAGAGGATGGGCAGAGGAAGAACAGAGGAGGGTGAATGCTGGGTGGATTTAGGATCACTTTACCTGGATTCGGCAGTGTGGCGCTGCTGGATTAGAGCCTCAGGCCTTGTAGCACGCTAGTCTGCAAATGACAAAATGAGGACACACACAGACACACGCAGACACACACACACACACGCAGACACACACACGCAGACACACACACGTAGACACACACACACACACACACACACACACACACACACACACACACACACACACACACACACACACACACACGCAGACACGCAGACACGCAGACACGCAGACACACACACACACACACACACACACACACGTACACACACACACACACACACACACACACACACACACACACACACACACACACACACACACACACACACACACACACACACCTCAACCCCACCCCACACCTAAACCGTGAACATATGTCCCTTCAGATTTCACAAAAACTGACAGACATTTCAGGTGCTGTCTTGTCTTAACAGCCCTGAGAGATACCAACCTCAGCTCACATGTCTCCTGTCACATCCACAGACAAAGCTCCTTCTTGAACTCTGTTCCTGGTCTGATATTACCGTGTAAGGCCACTTCCTCATCCGCGAACCCCTGGAACCACAAACCAACCAGACCAGAGGGGAAAGACAGGATGTTGTTGGCAGGGGCAACCACAACGACAGTACCATGTTCCTCTGCTCTTTCCTCTGTCCCCCATCCCTCTCTGCATCCCTCTCTGCATCCCTCTCTGCATCCCTCTCTGCATCCCTCTCTGCATCCCTCTCTGCATCCCTCTCTGCATCCCTCTCTGCATCCCTCTCTGCATCCCTCTCTGCATCCTTCTCTGCATCCCTCTCTGCATCCCTCTCTGCATCCCTCTCTGCATCCCTCTCTGCATCCCTCTCTGCATCCCTCTCTGCATCCCTCTCTGCATCCTTCTCTGCATCCCACCATACCTGATGGCTTCTCCCAACGTTTTAATTGGTAATTATTTTGCAGGGTTTAATGCCTTTATTCAGCCTGTCAGTGTGGAGTCAGGAGAGGTGGATTAGGCAGGCGGCCCCGGGCCCAGGGGGACCAGACACTGGCAGGCCTTACAGCCAGGACCGCTCATTTTTACCCGGGCAGAGGAGGAGGACAGCTCCTCTTTGATCCGACGGGGGCGGTGGGGGCTTCGCAGGCCAGAGGGGTAGAGGCACGGGGTGACAGCGCCACTTTCTTTAGCCTCACAATTTGAATTTGAATTCTATCTTAGGATGCAGCGTGGCGCGGACTTGGCAGGGCAGTGGGGTAATCTGCTCGGCAAGAAAACTGTGAAAGCGTTCAGGGCTTTCTGTCTTTCTTCCTGTGTGCCCCTTGCAGAGATTGGAGTAATTAAAGTGAAATGGAATGCATTAAAAACTCACTGTCGCCTGTCCGTGCCAAACGTGAACGGGTTTGGAGCAGGTCTGTCCCTTAGACTGTAATCCCTCACACTACATGAGCCCTGGGACTTTGAAGATCTGCAACGACCAGAATAGCAGGAAGCGACGGTAACTACAGCTCTATGACATCACACTTCAGACTATATCATTTTATAGATATAGATTGGATTCACGTTGTGATAACACATGTACACCACTCTCCCAGTCCGTGTCACATATCGAGCTTCTGCATCATGTTCCATTTACTTGATAACATTTATGTGAAAAATGTGAAGCAAACCTGGTAATTGACCTCCAACACCTTGTGATAAGCTCCTCTTGGATATACACGTTCACTACAATGTTGTTTTTCTTCGAGGGGTAAACTAATGGACCTTTGGGTGTGTTGGACTCGTTATTGGGCTTCCCATTTCTCTGTGACCCTTTTGCATTGTAGGTGGACCGTATAATTGCAGTGGAAGATAACCCATCTCCATCCCATGGTCTTCTTTACAGCTGGGGGACATGAACCTGGGGAAATTTTAAAGTTACATATTTTAAGACCTGGGGCACCAGGACCTGAAAGATAATTGGGACCTTCTTTCATTTCTGAAGAAAGTGGACGGATAACAAAAGAGAGAGGATACACAACCACCACCATAATCTCCCCTGGCTTTGTGTGTGATCCCTAACCCTTAGAACTGAAGGGAGAGACAGAGAGAAACAGGGACGTACAAACGGAGACGTATAGAAATAGGGAGAAAGACAAACAGAAACAGAGAGAAACAGAGATGGGCAAACAGAGAGACAGAGAGAAACATGGAGAAAGACAAACAGAACGAATTAGAAAAAGGGAGAAAGACAAACAGAGAGAGAGACACAGGGATGGACAAACAGAAACAGAGAGAGAAGCAGGTAGAAAGACAAACAGAAACACAGAGTGAAACAGGGAGAAAGACAAACAGAGAGAGAGACACAGGGATGGACAAACAGAAACAGAGAGAGAAGCAGGTAGAAAGACAAACAGAAACACAGAGTGAAACAGGGAGAAAGACAAACAGAAACACAGAGAGAAGCAGGTAGAAAGACAAACAGAAACACAGAGTGAAGCAGGGAGAAAGACAAACAGAGAGACAGAGATAAATAGAGACGGACAAAGAGACAGAGAGAAACAGGGATGGACAAACAGAGACACAGAGAGAAACAGGGATGGACAAACAGAGACACAGAGAGAAACAGGAAGAAAGACAAACAGAGACACAGAGAGAAACAGGGATGGACAAACAGAGACACAGAGAGAAACAGGGATGGACAAAGAGACAGAGAGAAACAGGGATGGACAAAGAGACAGAGAGAAACAGGGATGGACAAACAGAGACACAGAGAGAAACAGGAAGAAAGACAAAACAGAGAGACAGAGAGAAATAGAGACGGACAAAGAGACAGAGAGAAACAGGGATGGACAAATAGACAGAGAGAAACAGGGATGGACAAAGAGACAGAGAGAAACAGGGAGAAAGACAAACAGAGACAGAGAGAAACAGGGAGAAAGACAAACAGAGAGACAGAGAGAAACAGGGATGGACAAATAGACACACACAGAGACAATTTGGCGGCCAAATCTCTTCAATCTCCAGCAGAGCAGACCACACATCAAAGCTGGAACAGAGATCTCAACACACAGACACACCTCTTACCTCCAACACCTCCCCTTGCTGAGAGGATGAAGACACAAGCATCAAACAAGACTTTTCCCTGGAGGCCAGGTTTCAAGTGTTTACAATCAAAACAACTTTGAATGTTACTTTTCCAGAACCAAAATTGTGATAACATAGCATAGTATAATTACGCCAATGAAATAAAGTATTGACCATACCAGGCGGGTAAGGGTTTATTGAGTAAACCAAGAGCTGTTTCTCTGATGATTTATGTCCCAGAGATATTGCTTAGACGTTCTGATTAGTTACGATTTGTCATATAAGTAGTTCCATGACAGAATGATGTTTCTCCTATAAGTAGTTCCATGACAGAATGATGTTTCTCCTATAAGTAGTTCCATGACAGAATGATGTTTCTCCTATAAGTAGTTCCATGACAGAATGATGTTTCTCCTATAAGTAGTTCCATGACAGAATGATGTTTCTCCTATAAGTAGTTCCATGACAGAATGATGTTTCTCCTATAAGTAGTTCCATGACAGAATGATGTTTCTCCTATAAGTAGTTCCACGACAGAATGATGTTTCTCCTATAAGTAGTTCCATGACAGAATGATGTTTCTCCTATAAGTAGTTCCATGACAGAATGATGTTTCTCCTATAAGTAGTTCCATGACAGAATGATGTTTCTCCTATAAGTAGTTCCATGACAGAATGATGTTTCTCCTATAAGTAGTTCCACGACAGAATGATGTTTCTCCTATAAGTAGTTCCATTTAAAAAAAATATTTTTTATTTTTATTTCACCTTTATTTAACCAGGTAGGCTAGTTGAGAACAAGTTCTCATTTACAACTGCGACCTGGCCAAGATAAAGCATAGCAGTGTGAACAGACAACAACACAGAGTTACACATGGAGTAAACAATAAACAAGTCAAGAACACAGTAGGAGGCCTCCCGGGTGGCGCAGTGGTTAGGGCACTGCATCGCAGTGCTAGCTGCGCCACCAGAGTCTCTGGGTTCGCGCCCAGGCTCTGTCACAGCCGGCCGCGACCGGGAGGTCCGTGGGGCGACGCACAATTGGCCTAGCGTCGTCCGGGTTTGGCCGGTAGGGATATCCTTGTCTCATCGCGCTCCAGCGACTCCTGTGGCGGGCCGGGCGCAGTGCGCGCTAACCAAGGGGGCCAGGTGCACGGTGTTTCCTCTGACACATTGGTGCGGCTGGCTTCCGGGTTGGAGGCGCGCTGTGTTAAGAAGCAGTGGGGCTTGGTTGGGTTGTGCTTCGGAGGACGCGTGGCTTTCGACCTTCGTCTCTCCCGAGCCCGTACGGGAGTTGTAGCGATGAGACAAGATAGTAATTACTAGCGATTGGATACCACGAAAATTGGGGAGAAAAGGGGATAAAAAAATAAATTAAAAAAAGAACACAGTAGGAAAAAAATTAATAAATGAGTCTATATACATTGTGTGCAAAAGGCATGAGGTAGGCAATAAATAGGCCATAGGAGCGAATAATTACAATTTAGCAGATTAACACTGGAGTGATAAATCATCAGATGATCATGAGCAAGTAGAGATACTGGTGTGCAAAAGAGCGGAAAAGTAAATAAATAAAAACAGTAAGGGGATGAGGTAGGTAAATTGGGTGGACTGTTTACAGATGGACTATGTACAGCTGCAGCGATCGGTTAGCTGCTCAGATAGCAGATGTTTAAAGTTGGTGAGGGAAATAAAAGTCTCCGACTTCAGCGATTTTTGCAATTCGTTCCAGTCACAGGCAGCAGAGAACTGGAAGGAAAGGCGGCCAAATGGGGTGTTGGCTTTTGGGATGATCAGTGAGATATACTTGCTGGAGCGCGTGCTACGGGTGGGTGTTGATATCGTGACCAGTGAACTGAGATAAGGCGGAGCTTTACCTAGCATGGACTTATAGATGACCTGGAGCCAGTGGGTCTGGCGACGAATATGTAGCGAGGGCCAGCCGACTAGAGCATACAGCTCGCAGTGGTGGGTGGTATGTGTTAGGTGTTTTAGTAACAAAACGGATGGCACTATGATAAACTGCATCTAGTTTGCTGAGTAGAGTATTGGAAGCTATTTTGTAGATGACCACGCCGAAGTCGAGGATCGGTAGGATAGTCAGTTTTACTAGGGTGAGTTTTGCGGCGTGAGTGAAGGAGGCTTTGTTGCGAAATAGAAAGCCGATTCTTGATTTGATTTTGGATTGGAGATGTTTAATATGAGTCTGGAAGGAGAGTTTACAGTCTAGCCAGACACCTAGGTATTTATAGATGTCCACATATTCTAGGTCGGAACCGTCCAGGGTGGTGATGCTAGTCGGGCGGGCGGGTGCAGGCAGCGAACGGTTGAAAAGCATGCATTTGGTTTTACTAGCGTTTAAGAGCAGTTGGAGGCCACAGTTGTATGGCATTGAAGCTCGTTGACAGAATTATGTTTCTCCTATAAGTAGTTCCATGACAGAAGGATGTTTCTCCTATAAGTAGTTCCATGACAGAATGATGTTTCTCCTATAAGTAGTTCCATGACAGAATGATGTTTCTCTTATAAGTAGTTCCATGACAGAATGATGTTTCTCCTATAAGTAGTTCCATGACAGAATGATGTTTCTCCTATAAGTAGTTCCATGACAGAATGATGTTTCTCCTATAAGTAGTTCCATGACAGAAGGATGTTTCTCCTATAAGTAGTTCCATGACAGAATGATGTTTCTCTTATAAGTAGTTCCATGACAGAATGATGTTTCTCCTATAAGTAGTTCCATGACAGAATGATGTTTCTCCTATAAGTAGTTCCATGACAGAATGATGTTTCTCCTATAAGTAGTTCCATGACAGAATGATGTTTCTCCTATAAGTAGTTCCATGACAGAATGATGTTTCTCCTATAAGTAGTTCCATGACAGAATGATGTTTCTCCTATAAGTAGTTCCATGACAGAATGATGTTTCTCCTATAAGTAGTTCCATGACAGAATGATGTTTCTCCTATAAGTAGTTCCATGACAGAATGATGTTTCTCCTATAAGTAGTTCCATGACAGAATGATGTTTCTCCTATAAGTAGTTCCATGACAGAATGATGTTTGAAGGTGTTATGTATAATAAAAAGTCAAACCCTCTGCTCAGAAATCAGATTTTAAATAGGCGGCTACTTGATTGTATGGCCCTATGGGGTCTGACTACTTGAGTGTATGGCCCTATGGGGTCTGGCTACTTGACTTTACGTCTCTATGGGGTCTAGCTACTTGAGTGTTTGGCCCTATGGGGTCTGACTACTTGAGTGTTTGGCCCTATGGGGTCTGACTACTTGAGTGTATGGCCTTATGGGGTCTGACTACTTGAGTGTATGGCCCTATGGGGTCTGACTACTTGACTCTATGTCCATATGTGGTCTGACTACTTGAGTGCATGGCCCTATGGGGTCTGGCTACTTGAGTGTTTGGCCCTATGGGGTCTGGCTACTTGACTGTACGTCTCTATGGGGTCTATCTACTTAAGTGTTTGGCCCTATGGGGTCTGACTACTTGAGTGTATGGCAATATGTGGTCTGACTACTTGAGTATATGGCCCTATGTGGTCTGACTACTTGAGTGTTTGGCCCTATGGGGTCTGGCTACTTTAGTGTATGGCCCTACAGGGTCTGGCTACTTGAGTGTTTGGCCCTACAGGGTCTGGCTGAAAGTAGTGTATTATATAGGGAATAGGGTACCGTTTGGGACGCAGATAATATTTCCATTAGATGTGTGAAGACCACCAAGGTCTGGCAAAGAATGCACTTTAATAGATATATGTAAACATAATTAACTATGTTTTTACTATCATGCACTTACTTTCCCATCGCCTCCAGCCAAATTGTGTGTGTGTGTGTGTGTGTGTGTGTGTGTGTGTGTGTGTGTGTGTGTGTGTGTGTGTGTGTGTGTGTGTGTGTGTGTGTGTGTGTGTGTGTGTGTGTGTGTGTGTGTCTATATCACTGCCTTTTGCCACCCAGCAATCGGAGACAGTGTTAATTGCAGCGCGACAACCACAAGAAAAGACCAGAAGCCCCGTAAAGACCTTGGCAAACTGGCAGGCGGCCCAGGCACTGTGGAAAGCTAGCCATCCCATAATTACAGGTAGAAGACCTCTATCATGGAGCTCTGCTCTGCTGCGGTGTGTTTATACGACGATAATCATACAAATATGTAGGAATCTGCACCAATATAGCGATATGACACTTTGTCCCGACAGGATAGAGAGGTGTAGAGGAACATGAGACACATGGACAGCAGTCAGCATTAAAGAACATCACTTTGTGGTCCACATTGGAATGCTTTCAGAACATGAAAGGGACATTGTAAAGACCTTTAATTAAAAAGTGTTTCCCGACAAGCTAATACAGCTGTACTGTAGTCAGGCTTCTTTGAGGGGGTGTTTCCAGGAGTATTGTTTTAAACTAGAGAGCTAGACACACATCACATTATTTATTTATTGAATATGACTCATATCAGTGGTTTCTGTACTCAGACTCTGGTGAGTCCGATTGAGACGCTCTTCTCCGACAAACGTATCAGAGTAGAAACGCTGATCTTGGACCATGTTTTCATTTTTTCATATATATATATATATATATATATATATTTCTCCCATAATGGATAAGACTTCATGGACTTCATAGATCTACACTCATACTCTGAGATGCTTTCTGAATACCATTCCAGACATTGTTTACTGGGCCGTGGTTCCATTAGTCAAGTTCACAACTCCTAGCAGCTCATATAGCCTTCAGGGAATTCTTCTTTTCACACAGTTCTCCTTGGTAATTCACAAAGGACAACTCTGACTCTTGGTTTGTTCTGAGACACTGGGTGTATCCCAAATTGCACCCTATTCCCTTTACGGTGCGCTACTTTAGGAGAGCATTTCCTTAACGTCAAACAGAACTTATCTAGAATGGGGTTACAATGTTTTCGGGATATACAACAATGTTCGAGACACTTTTTATGGGACGTTGCAAGAATATTCTTGTGTCCAGTTTTCTGAGGGTTAGGAGAATATTCCATCAACGACCCACCAAACATACACAGAATAATGGTTACCATGTTCTCAGAATGTAAAACATTAATATTCTAGACACGTTTCAAGGGAACGCTGCAAATAACATCTCTCGGTATCAGGACATTGCCTGAGGGTCACTAAGAAACATTGTATAATTACACATCACACCTTGTTACTGTTGCCAAGGCCCTGATTGGAGAACCATTGATCCAATCACAGCTCTTTTTGTCTGTTGGCAAGTTTAGAGATACTCTCACACAGAACTTTTAACATAATTTTTTTTGTTCAACTTACATGATTACATTGTACATGTTCATTTATGCAGTAGTTCTTTTTCAACATGTCCTCACTTGGGATTTTAACTCACAACCTCTTGGTTCACAGCCTTCAGATCTTCCTGCTATGCCGCCATGTCTGTGTCAGTTATCAGTTAATTTGACTTTAATTGCTGAAATAAGTCAACGATAAAAGAATAGTCAGATGAACTGATACCAGCCATGGTGGTGTAACAGGAAGAACAGCATCATGTGACCCAAGAGGTTGTGGGAGAGGGAGTTCAAATCTCAAGTGAGGAGATGTTGAATAAACTTTACTCTATAAATGCACAATGTAATCAAACGTGTACAGTATGTTGAAAACAGGTGTGTGAGTATACCTGGCCAACAGACAAAGACCTATGAATGGATCAGTGGCTTAGTAACACAGCATGATGTTTATTGATTTTTTCTTTGTGTGGACATTACTATTAAACGTGTCTAGAAAATGTATATCTTATGTTCTGAGAACATGGCAACCATTATTCTGTGTATGTTTGGTGGGATGTTGATGGAATATTATCCTAACCCACAGAAAACTGGACATGAATGTTCTTGCAACGTTCCCGTGAAACATTTCTAGAACATTAAAATCTTAAGTTCTGAGAACATGGTAATCACGTTCTGGGAAGGTTCTAATTGACATTAAGGGAATGGTTTCTTGGAAACATTCCTTGTACATCACGGGATCATTCCTATGAAAAACATTAGTCAATGACCTAATGAGACTGTTAAGGGAACATTCTCTAAAGTTGTGGGAATTTTTTTTTGTTAGCTGGGTAGACACTCAATGCCATGGCATGGTGAAACGGTTGCTTAACCTGGTCCCAGATCTGATTGTGTCAATGCCCGTAGGTGTTGGCAAGAGAGCACCAACAGGTCTGGTATCAGGCTAGGAGAGTGTGGGTCCAGACTGAGTGACACTGCCAAATACTCATTCAATAGGAAATGTACAAGTGGTGCAATATTGAGTTCTGCATTAGGGAACTACGTGTTTTATCATGTACTTAATGGTCTTTAAAACCCGCTACGCAGTTTAATAAAATCAGACTTCATCTCATATCGTTTGTCAAGCATCTCATTGGTATTCAACATTAGAGCACAAATCACAAGCGTTTAAGCTTGGAACCATATCGGTCTCCGTTCCCGAAGCGAGTCCCTGCATAAATCCCACTTTTGTGAGTACCTTACGAGAGGCTCCATGTGTGTTTTATGTGTTCTTTCCGAGTGCATAAGGCTGCATCTCGAATGATACACCACGCTCCCAGGGCCCATTGAAAAATAAATACATTTAACAATCTAATTTTCCATAACGTATGCCACTTAGTAGGAGCAGGGATTTCTCTCTCTCTCGCTCCCTCTCTCTCTCTCTCTCTCTCCCTCTTTTGTTGAGATATTCATGTACATATTTTTTGATTTCTCTCTATATGTACCATAGTTGTGGTGATGTACTGTGTGGGTAATGACAGTCAAAACAATTTGCTGCTGAAGTGGCGATCCAGGGATCAAGGGCGAAGGGCCCAGGGCGAAGGGCCCAGGGCGAAGGGCCCAGGGCGAAGGGCCCAGGGCGAAGGGCCCAGGCGAAAGGCCCAGGCGAAGGGCCCAGGGTGAAGGGCCCAGGCGAAGGGCAGTGTTTATCAGGGTATTGACTTTCTGACGGGGGTGTCACAGACTCTTCTGGCTGGGTGGCTGGACAGCGGGGCGGGGGCGGGGCGGGGGTCAAAAAGAGGGGGAATGACCGACCGCTGTTTGCCTGCTGGCGATCGCCTGCCACCATCAACAGCACCATCGCTTTAGTCAGTCACTCAGGGATGGTAAACGCTGCTGCGCTGGAGTGGCAGAGGACAGGAAAGTAGAGACAGAGGGAGAGACGGAGAGGACTTCATATAGTACTGTGTACAGAGAGGGAGAGGACTTCGTATAGTACTGTGTACAGAGAGGGAGAGGACTTCGTATAGTACTGTGTACAGAGAGGGAGAGGACTTCATATAGTACTGTGTACAGAGAGGGAGAGGACTTCGTATAGTACTGTGTACAGAGAGGGAGAGGACTTCGTATAGTACTGTGTACAGAGAGGGAGAGGACTTCATATAGTACTGTGTACAGAGAGGGAGAGGACTTCGTATAGTACTGTGTACAGAGAGGGAGAGGACTTCGTATAGTACTGTGTACAGAGAGGGAGAGGACTTCGTATAGTACTGTGTACAGAGAGGGAGAGGACTTTATATAGTACTGTGTACAGAGAGGGAGAGGACTTCGTATAGTACTGTGTACAGAGAGGGAGAGGACTTCGTATAGTACTGTGTACAGAGAAGGAGAGGACTTCGTATAGTACTGTGTACAGAGAGGGAGAGGACTTCATGTAGTACTGTGTACAGAGAGGGAGAGGACTTCGTATAGTACTGTGTACAGAGAGGGAGAGGACTTCATATAGTACTGTGTACAGAGAGGGAGAGGACTTCGTATAGTACTGTGTACAGAGAGGGAGAGGACTTCGTATAGTACTGTGTACAGAGAGGGAGAGGACTTCGTATAGTAATGTGTACAGAGAAGGAGATTACTTCATATAGTACTGTGTACAGAGAGGGAGAGGACTTCGTATAGTACTGTGTACAGAGAGGGAGAGGACTTCGTATAGTACTGTGTACAGAGAGGGAGAGGACTTCATATAGTACTGTGTACAGAGAGGGAGAGGACTTCATATAGTACTGTGTACAGAGAGGGAGAGGACTTCGTATAGTACTGTGTACAGAGAGGGAGAGGACTTCGTATAGTACTGTGTACAGAGAGGGAGAGGACTTCGTATAGTACTGTGTACAGAGAGGGAGAGGACTTCGTATAGTAATGTGTACAGAGAAGGAGATTACTTCATATAGTACTGTGTACAGAGAGGGAGAGGACTTCGTATAGTACTGTGTACAGAGAGGGAGAGGACTTCGTATAGTACTGTGTACAGAGAGGGAGAGGACTTCATATAGTACTGTGTACAGAGAGGGAGAGGACTTCATATAGTACTGTGTACAGAGAGGGAGAGGACTTCGTATAGTACTGTGTACAGAGAGGGAGAGGACTTCGTATAGTACTGTGTACAGAGAGGGAGAGGACTTCGTATAGTACTGTGTACAGAGAGGGAGAGGACTTCGTATAGTACTGTGTACAGAAAGGGAGAGGACTTGGCCCAAACATTTGGCATGTTTTTTTTGGTGTATTTCTTTTCTTCCTTGTTGCATACAAGATGTGTGTTTTGGGATATTTGTATATATTCTGTATATGTTTTTATTCTTTATACTCTGTCATTTAGGTCGTTATTGTGGAGAAACTACAATGTTGTTGATCCAGCCTCAGTTTTCTGTAACTGTTTTAAAATCACCAATGACCTCATGGTGAACTCCCTGAACAGTTTCCTTCCAGTCCTGCAGCTCAGTTCAGAAGGACGACTGTATCTTTGATGTGTCTGGGTGGTTTAATACATCATCCACAGCATTATTATTAACTTGACCATGCTTAAAGATATATTCAATGTCTGATTTGTTGTTACCCATCTACCAATCACTGCCCTTCTTTGTGAGGCTTTCAAAAAGCTCCCTGGTCTTTGTAGTTGAATCTGTGCTTTAAATGCAATACTTCACTCAGGGACCTTACAGATGTTGTATGTATGGAGGACAGAGGAAGGGGTAGTCATTCAAAAATCATGTCAACCCCTATAATTTCTCACAGAGTGAGTCCATGTAACTTGTTATGTGATTTGTTAAGCCAAAATTTACACCTGAACTTATTCAGGCTTTCCTAAACAAAAGGGGTAAATACTTTTGCAACAACTATAGTTTCGTTATTACATTTGTATTAATTTGTTAACATTTGTAGAATTTTCTTTTCACTTTGACATTATGGAGTGATTTGTGTAGATCAATGACCAAAAAAAATCACAACTAAATCTATTTCAATCCCACTTCGTCATGTAACAAAATGTGAAAGAATCCAAAGGGGGTGAATACTTCTGATATACTGTATGTACCCTCTACCTTGCACAGTTAAGAGTCCCAAGACCTCTACACATTATTTTCCTTCTACAGTTTTCTGGGTAAAAGACCAGCATTTCCCCTCTGTTCTTTCTCTCTATGGTGATATCTCTTTCTAGAAAGTATTTCCTGGTAAGTAGAGCAGCCGTGGATCTCAGGGGAGACACGGATAGAAACTGAGGCGTGGAGGGGGGGGGGGATTTCATCCCTAAATCAAAGAATAAAAATAAAGTTCTAACTGAAAAAAGAACAAAACAGCGGTACAACATGTACAGTAAAAGTTTAATGAACTGAGATGTTCAAAAGGAACGTATTCACAATCAGGCAGCGATTAGCAAGGGAAAGAAAAGTGCTGATACGAATGGTTCTCAACCACTCCTCACAAGTAGATGTTCTTTCTCACTAGACAATACTCTTCCCATTACTGTTCTTTCATTATACCATATTAACCTCATTTTATTTTCAGCAGACAGTATTCCCTCCATCATATTTTGCCCCAGTAGACAATAACCCCCCCCCCCCCCCCACACACACACACATTCACACACATTTGTGTTACGTTCAGACAAAATTCATAACATTCTCTTTCTTTTAAACTAGACAGTATTCCACCCATTTTCTCTTTCTTCCTGTAGACAGTATTTTCTCAACTTTCTTTTTCTTCCTGTAGACAGTATTTTCTCCATTTTCTTTTTTTCTCCAATCACCCCTCATTACAGAAGTAGGTGATGAATTGATCATGTGTGAAAGACCTTTAGAACACGCTACACAGGGGTCAAGGGTCACATTCCTTTAAAGTGTTGACTGCTGGGTATGTGGGCGGGACTTGTTGTTTATCTCTCTGATTGACAGGGCTGATGAGCAACCAGAGGAGCACCTGACCTCATCTTGCCAGGTCCATACATCACAGGGTTAGAGGTCAGAGGTCAGGGTAGTCTGAGGAAGGTCAGTCTCATCCCCCAGAGAGCCTTGACCCTGAAGGCACTGTTTCTATTTACATAACCTTTGACCCCTGCTACCGGGGAAGATCCCTCTCTCCATCCCTGTTTTCTCCATTTCCTCCCTCCCTTTCCCTCTTTTCTCACTCATTATGGAGTAACAAGGGTCAGGGTTCAAGTTTAGAGACAGACACAGGCTTGTAGAGCCTTCCTCTCATTCTGTCTGAGGGAGGAGGAAATGGTGAGTGTGTGTGTGTGTGTTTGAGTGTGCTTCTCTCTGTCTGCATGTGTGCCTTTGTGTGTGCAAGACATCATGGGATGTATAGAGTCCTGTACTGTGAGAGTCTGGACCAGACCCCTCTCTAAGTGACAGTCAGATCCCTGTCATGTGTCCACCTCTGGTCCATCTAGCTAGTTGTCAACTAAATTACACATTCTGTTTGATTCTCCTTTATCTCAAATTGAATGTGGTTTTAACAAAAACACTCCTGATGGGGAAGTGTAACTGGTCATAAACTTTAGTGCCTGACTGAACTTAATGAGGTGGTAACAAGTCACCCAGTCGCCCTCTTGACCTCTTATGATCCCTAGCTTAATCAGCCGTGTCCCACTATGACCACCTATAGCAGTGTTCTTCAGTCAAAAGTCCTTAAGAATCTCAGTGCACAAAATCCTGAACACACTGCAGCCTTCAAGGAGCAGCAGTGAAAAGCACCCAGCCCTACACTGTTCAGTATAGAGTGTCAGCATAGTGACACATTTTGCTATAACTCCAGAGCCCACACACCTTTTCTTTTCACACAAATTTCTCATGATATCAAAAGATGAATGGCAAAGTGCCCAGACCACACTATGCAGACACAGAGCTGCCATATATTTTATCCTTGTTACGTGAGGGATCTTTCCTGCTGCCTGTTTTAAACGTCATCTGATCCCATCTATTACTGTCACTGAGTCACCTCCTTCAGCTCAGACCATCCAGACAAACCCACGCTGGGCCTGATAAGCTGTTAGCCAGCCTATTGGAGGAGGGCCAGAAAAGTAACCTCAGGTTATTGTAGAACCTATAGAATGCAGGTCATTATGAAACCTTTAGAATGCAGGTCATTATGAAAACCTTTAGAATGCAGGTCATTCTAGAACCTATAGAATGCAGGTCATTATAAAACCTTTAGAATGCAGGTCATTATAAAACCTTTAGAATGCAGGTCATTATGAAAACCTTTAGAATGCAGGTCATTCTAGAACCTATAGAATGCAGGTCATTATAAAACCTATAGAATGCAGGTCATTATAAAACCTTTAGAATGCAGGTCATTATAAAACCTTTAGAATGCAGGTCATTATGAAAACCTTTAGAATGCAGGTCATTATAAAACCTTTAGAATGCAGGTCATTCTAGAACCTATAGAATGCAGGTCATTATAAAACCTTTAGAATGCAGGTCATTCTAGAACCTATAGAATGAAGGTCATTATAAAACCTTTAGAATGCAGGTCATTCTAGAACCTATAGAATGCAGGTCATTATAAAACCTTTAGAATGCAGGTCATTATAAAACCTTTAGAATGCAGGTCATTCTAGAACCTATAGAATGCAGGTCATTATAAAACCTTTAGAATGCAGGTCATTCTAGAACCTTTAGAATGCAGGTCATTATAAAACCTTTAGAATGCAGGTCATTATAAAACCTTTAGAATGCAGGTCATTATAAAACCTTTAGAATGCAGGTCATTATAAAACCTTTAGAATGCAGGTCATTATAAAACCTTTAGAATGCAGGTCATTATAAAACCTTTAGAATGCAGGTCATTGTGAAAACCTTTAGAATGCAGGTCAATCTAGAACCTATAGAATGCAGGTCATTATTAAACCTTTAGAATGCAGGTCATTATAAAACCTTTAGAATGCAGGTCATTGTGAAAACCTTTAGAATGCAGGTCATTATAAAACCTTTAGAATGCAGGTCATTATAAAACCTTTAGAATGCAGGTCATTATAAAACCTTTAGAATGCAGGTCATTATAAAACCTTTAGAATGCAGGTCATTATAAAACCTTTAGAATGCAGGTCAATATAAAACCTTTAGAATGCAGGTCATTATAAAACCTTTAGAATGCAGGTCATTATAAAACCTTTAGAATGCAGGTCATTATAAAACCTTTAGAATGCAGGTCATTATAAAACCTTTAGAATGCAGGTCATTATAAAACCTTTAGAATGCAGGTCATTATAAAACCTTTAGAATGCAGGTCAATATAAAACCTTTAGAATGCAGGTCATTATAAAACCTTTAGAATGCAGGTCATTATAAAACCTTTAGAATGCAGGTCAATATAAAACCTTTAGAATGCAGGTCAATATAAAACCTTTAGAATGCAGGTCATTCTAGAACCTTTAGAATGCAGGTCATTATAAAACCTTTAGAATGCAGGTCATTATAAAACCTTTAGAATGCAGGTCATTATAAAACCTTTAGAATGCAGGTCATTATAAAACCTTTAGAATGCAGGTCATTATAAAACCTTTAGAATGCAGGTCATTATAAAACCTTTAGAATGCAGGTCATTATTAAACCTTTAGAATGCAGGTCATTCTAGAACCTTTAGAATGCAGGTCATTATAAAACCTTTAGAATGCAGGTCATTATAAAACCTTTAGAATGCAGGTCATTATAAAACCTTTAGAATGCAGGTCATTATAAAACCTTTAGAATGCAGGTCACTATAAAACCTTTAGAATGCAGGTCATTATAAAACCTTTAGAATGCAGGTCATTATAAAACCTTTAGAATGCAGGTCATTATAAAACCTTTAGAATGCAGGTCACTATAAAACCTTTAGAATGCAGGTCATTATAAAACCTTTAGAATGCAGGTCATTATAAAACCTTTAGAATGCAGGTCATTATAAAACCTTTAGAATGCAGGTCATTATGAAAACCTTTAGAATGCAGGTCATTATAGAACCTATAGAATGCAGGTCATTATAAAACCTTTAGAATGCAGGTCAATATAAAACCTTTAGAATGCAGGTCATTATAAAACCTTTAGAATGCAGGTCATTATGAAAACCTTTAGAATGCAGGTCATTATAAAACCTTTAGAATGCAGGTCATTATAAAACCTTTAGAATGCAGGTCATTATAAAACCTTTAGAATGCAGGTCATTATAAAACCTATAGAATGCAGGTCATTATAAAACCTTTAGAATGCAGGTCATTATAAAACCTTTAGAATGCAGGTCATTATAAAACCTTTAGAATGCAGGTCATTATAAAACCTTTAGAATGCAGGTCATTATAAAACCTTTAGAATGCAGGTCATTATAAAACCTATAGAATGCAGGTCATTATAAAACCTTTAGAATGCAGGTCATTATGAAAACCTTAAGAATGCAGGTCACTATAAAACCTTTAGAATGCAGGTCATTATAAAACCTTTAGAATGCAAGTCATTATGAAAACCTTTAGAATGCAGGTCATTATAAAACCTTTAGAATGCAGGTCATTATAAAACCTTTAGAATGCAGGTCATTATAAAACCTTTAGAATGCAGGTCATTATAAAACCTTTAGAATGCAGGTCATTCTAGAACCTATAGAATGCAGGTCATTATAAAACCTTTAGAATGCAGGTCATTATGAAAACCTTAAGAATGCAGGTCACTATAAAACCTTTAGAATGCAGGTCATTATAAAACCTATAGAATGCAGGTCATTCTAGAACCTTTAGAATGCAGGTCACTATAAAACCTTTAGAATGCAGGTCAATATAAAACCTTTAGAATGCAGGTCATTATAAAACCTTTAGAATGCAGGTCATTATGAAAACCTTTAGAATGCAGGTCATTATAAAACCTTTAGAATGCAGGTCATTATAAAACCTTTAGAATGCAGGTCATTATAAAACCTTTAGAATGCAGGTCATTATAAAACCTTTAGAATGCAGGTCATTATGAAACCTATAGAATGCAGGTCATTCTAGAACCTATAGAATGCAGGTCATTATAAAACCTTTAGAATGCAGGTCATTATAGAACCTTTAGAATGCAGGTCATTATAAAACCTTTAGAATGCAGGTCACTATAAAACCTTTAGAATGCAGGTCACTATAAAACCTTTAGAATGCAAGTCATTATAAAACCTTTAGAATGCAGGTCATTATGAAACCTATAGAATGCAGGTCATTCTAGAACCTTTAGAATGCAGGTCATTATAAAACCTTTAGAATGCAGGTCATTCTAGAACCTATAGAATGCAGGTCATTATAAAACCTTTAGAATGCAGGTCATTATAAAACCTTTAGAATGCAGGTCATTATAAAACCTTTAGAATGCAGGTCAATATAAAACCTTTAGAATGCAGGTCATTATAAAACCTTTAGAATGCAGGTCATTATAAAACCTTTAGAATGCAGGTCATTATAAAACCTTTAGAATGCAGGTCATTATAAAACCTTTAGAATGCAGGTCATTATAAAACCTTTAGAATGCAGGTCATTATAAAACCTTTAGAATGCAGGTCATTATAAAACCTTTAGAATGCAGGTCATTATAAAACCTTTAGAATGCAGGTCATTATAAAACCTTTAGAATGCAGGTCATTATAAAACCTTTAGAATGCAGGTCATTATAAAACCTTTAGAATGCAGGTCATTATAGAACCTTTAGAATGCAGGTCATTATAAAACCTTTAGAATGCAGGTCATTATAAAACCTTTAGAATGCAGGTCAATATAAAACCTTTAGAATGCAGGTCATTATAAAACCTTTAGAATGCAGGTCATTATAAAACCTTTAGAATGCAGGTCATTATAAAACCTTTAGAATGCAGGTCATTATAAAACCTTTAGAATGCAGGTCATTATAAAACCTTTAGAATGCAGGTCATTATAAAACCTTTAGAATGCAGGTCATTATAAAACCTTTAGAATGCAGGTCATTATAAAACCTTTAGAATGCAGGTCATTATAAAACCTTTAGAATGCAAGTCATTATGAAAACCTTTAGAATGCAGGTCATTATAAAACCTTTAGAATGCAGGTCATTATAAAACCTTTAGAATGCAGGTCATTATAAAACCTTTAGAATGCAGGTCATTATAAAACCTTTAGAATGCAGGTCATTATGAAAACCTTAAGAATGCAGGTCGGAGAGCACGTGATGCCGCGGAGCTGAGCAGACGTTGACAAACCGAGCTCTTCAAAGTTATTATATTATTACCTAAATAACAACGTTGAAACAATATTCTAACATCGGCTGATAAATTGTCAAGTACTTACCTTCCCAAAGAGCCATGGACCGCCGAAAGAGAGGCAAGAAGGACGACCAAAACGTCGTTGATTCCCAAGATAACGATAACGCTAGCAAGATTAGCATTAGCCCTCATAACTCAAACGACAGTTCCAGACTGTTGCTCTCGGCCTCTTGCGAGCCTGCCGACATGCTGGCTACTCTCCTCCGGGAAATTCAGGATGGTAACAAAGGTCTTTCTATGAAAATCGATAAGAGAACGGCTGAACTCCATTATTCCATTGACGACCTGAAATCCTCCATGAATGATCTCCTTTTGAGAACGACTGAGGCAGAGTTGCGCATTAGCACAGTTGAAGACACCATCGCTCGACATGACCAGGTCTTGATACAACTGCAAAAGGACAATGCCTACCTCAAAAACAAGGTAGATCAGATGGAGAACCAGAGCAGACGTAGTAATATCCGTGTGGTGGGATTGAAAGAGGACAGCGAGGGCCGTGACCCGGTCCGTTTCTTCACTCAATGGATCCCGGATGTCCTAGGCACAATCAACTTCACCAAGTCACTGGAAATCGAACGCGCCCACAGAACATCAGCGCCGAAACCCCGGCCAGATGAGCCCCCACGGGCCGTCCTGATCAGGTTCCTCCGTTTCCAAGACAGAGAGAAGGTACTGCAACTCGCAAGAGCCAAAGGGGACATAACCATTGATGGCAAGAGGGTCAGCCTTTTCCCGGATATGAGCGAGGATCTCGCAAGACGTCGCAAGCAGTTCAGACCTGCCGCCAAAGCACTGAAGGAGAAGAACATCATCGGCTACCTCATCCACCCTGCGCGGATGAAAGTTCAGTACAAAGGCCGAAGCCATCTCTTCAACACGCCGGGAGAAGTGTACACTTTTCTCAAAGAACTGAGCAACGTCTGAGCCAGGACGGTCTCTTTGGGGGATAAGATGCAGTTTGTTTGTTTTCTCTTATCCGGACTGAACCGCTGATATCCTCCGGTCGCTATAATTGATTTGTACATTTTCAACTAACCGTATCTTTCCGGGGTGAGTTCTATTACATTTACAGGAGAGTATATTTTGGTTTAGTACATATCACTGGGCGAAGCAAATAAGTGGGTTTAGGCCCACTGCTTTCCCCCTCATTTATGTTAATCTTTCGAAAAGAGACTCAAGCAGCCCTTACCGTGGGCAGTAAATATTCAGCCATAAATATCTATTCACAACGTTTGTTTTCAATTTAGAGAGCTCGCAGGTTTTAGTTTACGCCAAGGTTTAGCTAGTAAGAGCAAGATGGAAAGCGAGCAGCAACGTATCTCTACAAGTGTATTCATGTTTGATTGTTGGGATTGTGGTTTTAGTCTAACAATCGGGGTGGGTGGGATTCTTTATTTTTTCCCCCTTTTTTCTATGTTTATTGTTTCCTTCCTAAAGAGACACATAGGTCACTTCTGTGTTCAAACCAAAGTTGAAACATTTCCTAACTATCTACATATGATAGATTTCCATTCAGTTACATATTTGAAACCCTACTATGCTTAATCCACTAAAATATGTCACATTCAACGTAAAAGGTCTTAACAGCCCGATTAAAAGGAAGAGAGTCTATACATACCTTAAGAAATTAAAGGCTGACATTGTGTTTTTACAAGAAACACATCTTACAGCCAGTGAACACAAGAAATTGAAGAGGGAATGGGTAGGACAAGTTTTTGCGTCCTCTTTTAACTCCAAAGCAAGAGGAACTGCAATTTTGATAAGTAGACACATCCCCTTCTGCGTCAGCAACACCATCTCTGATCCCTCTGGCAGGTTTGTTTGGGTGCAGGGGCATATGTTTTCAGAGTCTTGGACCCTATTGAATATCTATGCTCCTAACTTCGATGACCATATGTTTATTCAGAATGTCTTCCTTCAGGTCGCTCAAGCACCACCAGGATGGTTACTGGTTGGAGGAGATTTTAATTTTTGTTTAGATACAGTTCTTGATAGGTCCTCTGATAAACCCTCACTTCTTACCAAAGCCAGCAAGCTCACCATGTCATTCATGAAAGATCTCAATTTACTAGACATCTGGAGACAGTTGCACCCACAGGATAGGGACTACTCTTTTTATTCACACCCACACAAGACACACACACGCATAGATAACTTTTTAATATCGACACAACTGTTTCATAGAGTGTTAGATGTCGAGTATCTCCCCAGATTGCTTAGTGACCATTCTCCCCTGGTATTATCAATCTCCATTCCTACCAAGGTAAATGGAGCATATAGATGGAGACTAAATTCTACACTCCTAAAGCAACCTGAATTTTGTGCATTCATCAAAGAGCAGATCAATATTTTCACTTTGACAAACAAACCCTCCGCTCCTGACAGTTTCATTCTTTGGGACACATTGAAGGCCTATCTGAGGGGACAGATCATTTCCTATACTAAAGGGCTGAAGAGAAAACACGGTGCGGAACTGAGTGCCCTTGAATCTGAAATCTCAGAGCTAGAGAAAACCTACCAAAGAGGCCCAACTAAAGATCTATACAGGCTTTTGGTAAATAAAAAACTGAAATATAATATTCTGAACACATATCAAGCTGAGAGGGCCATCACTAAATCAAAACAGCGTTATTACGAGCTTGGAGAGAAAGCACACAAAGTATTGGCATGGCAACTGAAAGCAGAGGAAAGTAAGAGGACAATTAATGCTATAGAAACTCTTACTAATGAGATATCTTTCGACCCTACTGAAATTAATAATACTTTTAAGAAATACTATGAAGACCTCTACACTTCCCATTCAAGCGATGATCTATCAGAGATCGACTCCTTTCTCTCCTCTCTCAACCTCCCATGCCTGTCAGGGGAAGACAGCGAGCGCCTGAGTGAACACTTCTCAGTTCCTGAATTGTTGGAGGCCATTAAATCCTTACCTTCTAATAAATCTCCTGGGGAGGATGGCTTCCCTCCAGAGTTCTATAAAGAATTTAGGGAGCTGTTGGTCCCCTACCTTATGGAGGTACTTAAAAAAGCCAGGGAAGACAACTGCTTTCCAGAGTCTTTCTCTCAAGCAGTGATTACTGTAATCCACAAGAAAGGGAAACATCCACTAAAGTGCGCCTCATATAGACCAATCTCTCTCCTTAACACAGATTGTAAACTGGTCACCAAGATGCTATCTAAGAGACTGGAGTCATGTCTTCCCCTGTTGGTCAACCCAGATCAGACTGGCTTCATAATTAATAGATTGTCCTCCAATAATCTCAGAAGGTTCTTTGATATAATTCACCTTGCTAACAAAAACAAAATACCTAGTGTCGCAGTCTCCCTCGACGCTGAAAAGGCCTTTGATAGGGTTGAATGGCCATACCTCTTTCGCGTCTTGGAAAAGTTTGGTTTAGGTACCGGGTTTGTAAATTTGATAAAATCACTCTACAAATCTCCTAAAGCTAGGATTGCTACCAACGGGATTACTTCCTCCTCTTTCCCTCTCTATAGGGGGAACAGACAAGGTTGCCCAATTAGCCCCCACCTCTTTGCCCTCGCCATCGAACCGTTGGCTGAGGCTATTAGAACGTGCCCTGACATACATGGCTTTGAGGTGGGCCCCCATACCCATAAATTATCACTCTTTGCGGACGACCTTATCTTATTTCTAACAAACCCAGAACACTCCCTCTCTCACTTGCAGATCCTACTACAGTGTTATAGTTCTTTCTCTGGATATAAGGTCAATTTAGATAAAAGCGAAATCTTACCGTTGTCTGTCTTTGACCATCATACCATCAAGCACAAGTTTCCTTTTAGATGGTCGCCTATGGGCTTCACATATTTGGGCATAATGGTGGATGGTAACCTGAACAACCTCTATAAACTCAATCTGGCCAATTTGTTGCAAAAGGTGGAGGGTGACCTTTGTAAATGGATGGACTTACCTCTCACTCTACTGGGTAGAATCAATGTAATTAAAATGAATGTCCTGCCCAGATTTCTATATCTGTTTCAATCTCTCCCTATCCCTGTTCCCGCAGCATTCTTTTCCTCTCTCGACAAGATGACCAGACGGTTTATCTGGCACGGCAAAACCCCTAGGGTTGGCCTGGATAAACTGACCCTGGATTACAGTCAAGGGGGCTTAAACCTCCCCAATTTTAGAATGTACTACTGGGCAGCACAGTCTAGGTTTCTGGCTCAGAGGTTTGACAAGGGTCCCTCTCCCTCATGGTTGAACATTGAAAAGCTTGAGGTAAATGATGACACTGGGGCAGAATTGTTTTACAAATGGGACAGAAAATCTATAAAAACCATCACAGACAACCCTTTAATCATACATTCTGTCCTGGCATGGTGCAAACTGCATGAGCTGTTCGGACGAGGGGGATTCCTTTCCCCTAAAACCCCTTTATGGAACAATAGATTGATTCCTATGTTTTTCCAGAATAGTAACTTTAGACCATGGTCTGATAAGGGGATCACTCTTCTGGAACATTGTTACGAGGAGGGAGTTCTTATGTCTTTTGATCAGCTGAAACAGAAATACCACTTGCCTAACAGGGACTTCTTTAGCTACCTACAACTACGAAACTTTATTAGGGTGTCTCTCAAGGGACAATGGAACCTACCTAAGATGTCACCTATTGAACAACTCTGCCACGCAGACCAACCACTGTTCAAGACCATTTCCCGTGTTTACGATGCTCTTATGTCAGGACTAACACTGCCTGGGCTAGATAAACCCCGACTTAGATGGGAAAAAGATCTGGGTATTGATCTTGATGAGGGTCTATGGAGTGACCTATGCAGGGATGGCGTTACATCCACATTGAACTCCAGATACAGACTGATCCAGTTTAATTTCCTCCATCAGCTCTATATCACCCCATCTAGACTGCACAAGTTCAACCCTGATATATCCTCCCTATGTTTTAGATGTGGCTCAGATGAAGGAACATTCCTCCATTCCACTTGGCAGTGTTCAAAACTACACGGTTTCTGGCAGGGGGTATGCGATAGCATATCCTCAATTCATGGGGTTGCATTCCCTTTAGACCCGGAGGTCTGTCTACTGGGCAACTTTACTAACACCAATCTTAGGCAAAGCCATACTATAAAGCTAACAGAAATATTGCTAGCGATTGCCAAGAAATGTATCGCCTTGAAATGGAAATTGGATTCCCCCCTGCCAGTTGCAATGTGGCTATCAGAAGTTAATAGTTGTATCCCACTGGAGAAAATTACTTACCGCTTGAGGAATAAGTTAAATACATTTTACAGAATTTGGCAACCTTTTATTGACTATATGGAGAATCTCCCCCCACATCACATTGAATGAATCTCTATATTATCCTTATATAATGTTTCACACGTAACGTATAATATGTAGCCTAAGGCAGGTGACCATATGATCCAATGTCTCATTATAATTTTTTTATTTATTGTATGTCTGTATATATAATTATAATTTGTTTTATTTTTTCTTTCTTTGTTACGCTCATCTGTTATTGTCTGTCACGGTTGTCCTCCTCCTCTTCGTCCGAAGAGGAGGAGTAGGGATTGGACCAAGGCGCAGCGTGTGCAAAATACATCTCTTTATTTTGGAAGAGAGAAAAACACGAAACGAACACTATACACAAACTAACAAAACAACAAACGACCGTGAAGCTAAATAACGTAAGTGCACAGACAAGCAACAAACGTTCAACATAGACAACACCCCACAAAAGCCTACTGCCCATGGCTGCCTTAAATATGGCTCCCAATCAGAGACAATGAATGACAGCTGTCTCTGATTGAGAACCAATCCAGGCAGCCATAGACATAACTAGACACCACTACTCTACTCTGCCCCATACACATACAACACCCCTAGACATTACAAAACACATACCTTCCCCATGTCACACCCTGACCTAACTAAAAAACATAAAGAAAACAAAGAATACTAAGGCCAGGGCGTGACAGTACCCCCCCCCAAAGGTGCGGACTCCGACCGCACAACCTGAAATAGAAAGGGGAGGGTACGGGGTGGGCCCCATCATGGCGGCGGCTCGGGTGCGGGACGTGGCCCCCACTCCACCATTGTCAATACCCGCCTTGGTAGCCTCCTCCAAATGGCCACCCTCCAAATTAACCCCACCGGACTAAGGGGCAGCACCGGACTAAGGGGCAATACCGGAATAAGGGGCAATACCGGAATGAGGGACAACACCAGAATGAGGGGCAACACCAGAATGAGGGGCAACACCAGAATGAGGGGCAACTCCGAAGTGAAGTGCAGCTCCGGACTGAGGGGCAGCACCGGACTGGATGGCGGATCCTGGCTGGCTGGCTCTGGCGGATCCTGGCTGGCTGGCTCTGGCGGATCCTGGCTGGCTGGCTCTGGCGGATCCTGGCTGGCTGGCTCTGGCGGATCCTGGCTGGCTGGCTCTGGCGGATCCTGGCTGGATGACGGCTCTGGCTGGTCATGGCTGGATGACGGCTCTGGCTGGTCATGGCTGGATGACGGCTCTGGCTGGTCATGGCTGGATGACGGCTCTGGCGGATCCTGGCTGGATGACGGCTCTGGCTGGTCATGGCTGGATGACGGCTCTGGCTGGTCATGGCTGGATGACGGCTCTGGCTGGTCATGGCTGGATGACGGCTCTGGCTGGTCATGGCTGGATGACGGCTCTGGCTGGTCATGGCTCGCTGACGGCTCTGGCTGGTCATGGCTCGCTGACGGCTCTGGCTGGTCATGGCTCGCTGACGGCTCTGGCTGGTCATGGCTCGCTGACGGCTCTGGCTGGTCATGGCTCGCTGACGGTTCTGGCTGGTCATGGCTCGCTGACGGCTCTGGCTGGTCATGGCTCGCTGACGGCTCTGGCTGGACATGGCTGGCGGAAGGCTCTGGCTGATCCTGTCTGGCGGAAGGCTCTGGCTGATCCTGTCTGGCGGAAGGCTCTGGCTGATCCTGTCTGGCGGAAGGCTCTGGCTGATCCTGTCTGGCGGAAGGCTCTGGCTGATCCTGTCTGGCGGAAGGCTCTGGCTGCTCCTGTCTGGCGGAAGGCTCTAGCGGCTCCTGTCTGGCGGAAGGCTCTAGCGGCTCCTGTCTGGCGGACGGCTCTGAAGGCTCATGGCAGACGGGCGGCTTTGCAGGCTCAGTACAGACGGGCGGCTTTGAAAGCTCAGTACAGACGGGCAGTTCATGCGGCGCTTGGCAGACGGACAGGTCAGACGGCGTTGGGCAGACGGGCAGTTCAGGCGCCGTTGGGCAGACGGGCAGTTCAGGCGCCGTTGGGCAGACGGGCAGTTCAGGCGCCGTTGGGCAGACGGGCAGTTCAGGCGCCGTTGGGCAGACGGCAGATTCTGGCCGGCTGAGGCGCACTGTAGGCCTAGTGCGTGGTGCCGGAACTGGAGGTACCGGGCTAAGGACACGCACCTTCAGGCTAGTGCGGGGAGCAGGAACAGGGCACACTGAGTTCTCGAGGCGCACTATAGGACTGGTGCGTGGTACCGGGACTGGTGGTACCGGGCTGAGGGCACGCACCTCAGGGCGAGTGCGGGGAGAAGGATCAGTGCGTACAGGGCTCTGGAGACGCACATGATGCTTGGTGCGTGGTGCCGGAACTGGTGGTACCGGACTGGAGACACGCACCTCAAGGCTAGTGCGGGGAGCAGGAACAGGGCACACTGAGTTCTCGAGGCGCACTATAGGACTGGTGCGTGGTACCGGGACTTGTGGTACCGGGCTGATGGCACGCACCTCAGGGCGAGTGCGGGGAGAAAGATCAGTGCGTACAGGGCTCTGGAGACGCACATGAGGCTTGGTGCGTGGTGCCGGAACTGGAGGCACTGGGCTGGATACACGCACCACAGGGAGAGTGCGTGGAGAAGGAACAGGGCTCTGGAGAGGCACAGGAGGCTTAGTGCGTGGTGTCAGCACTGGTGGTACTGGGCTGGGGACACGCACCACAAGGCTATTGCGAGGAGCAGTAACAGGACGCACAGGACTCTGGAGACGCACAGGAGGCTTTGTGCGTGCTGTAGGCACTGTCTTAACCAGACGGCTAGCACGCACCTCAGGACGAGTATGAAGAGCTGTTCCCGGTGACATTAACTCACCAACACGTTCATTCGGACGGATGCCGTGCCTCATGCACCAAACCAGTACATCCCTCATAACTCTCTCCTCCAATTTCTCCATTAACTCCTTTACTGTCTCTGCGTCGCTCACCTCCAAATCCGCCCTCACCGGCTCCCTACGGTAAGCAGGAGGAGTTGGCTCACGTCTCCCGACTGACCCAACTAAACTACCCGAGAGCCCCCCCCCAAGAAATTTTTGGGTTTGACTTACGGGCTTCCAGCCTTGTTTCCGTGCTGCCTCCTCATATCGCCGCCTCTCTGCTTTCGCTGCCTCCAGCTCAGCTTTGGGGCGGCGATATTCTCCTGGTTGAGCCCAGGGTCCCTTTCCGTCCAATATTTCCTCCCAAGTCCACGAGTCCTGGTTCCTCTCACGCTGCTTGATCCATGGATGGTGGGGTGTTCTGTCACGGTTGTCCTCCTCCTCTTCGTCCGAAGAGGAGGAGTAGGGATTGGACCAAGGCGCAGCGTGTGCAAAATACATCTCTTTATTTTGGAAGAGAGAAAAACACGAAACGAACACTATACACAAACTAACAAAACAACAAACGACCGTGAAGCTAAATAACGTAAGTGCACAGACAAGCAACAAACGTTCAACATAGACAACACCCCACAAAAGCCTACTGCCCATGGCTGCCTTAAATATGGCTCCCAATCAGAGACAATGAATGACAGCTGTCTCTGATTGAGAACCAATCCAGGCAGCCATAGACATAACTAGACACCACTACTCTACTCTGCCCCATACACATACAACACCCCTAGACATTACAAAACACATACCTTCCCCATGTCACACCCTGACCTAACTAAAAAACATAAAGAAAACAAAGAATACTAAGGCCAGGGCGTGACATTGTCACTTTGTCCTATTGTTGTCTAATATCTTTTCACGTTTGTCTTGAATGTTGTTAATTGGAAAATGCAAAAATAAAATATTCAAAAAAAAGAATGCAGGTCATTATAAAACCTTTAGAATGCAAGTCATTATGAAAACCTTAAGAATGCAGGTCATTATAAAACCTTTAGAATGCAGGTCACTATAAAACTTTTAGAATGCAAGTCATTATGAAAACCTTAAGAATGCAGGTCATTCTAGAACCTTTAGAATGCAGGTCATTATAAAACCTTTAGAATGCAGGTCATTCTAGAACCTTTAGAATGCAGGTCATTAATAAACCTTTAGAATGCAGGTCATTATGAAAATGTTTAGAATGCAGGTCATTATAAAACCTTTAGAACGCAGGTCATTCTAGAACCTTTAGAATGCAGGTCATTAATAAACCTTAAGAATGCAGGTCATTCTAGAACCTTTAGAATGCAGGTCATTATAAAACCTTTAGAATGCAGGTCATTATAAAACCTTTAGAATGCAGGTCATTATAAAACCTTTAGAATGCAGGTCATTATAAAACCTTTAGAATGCAGGTCATTATAAAACCTTTAGAATGCAGGTCATTATAAAACCTTTAGAATGCAGGTCATTATAAAACCTTTAGAATGCAGGTCATTATAAAACCTTTAGAATGCAGGTCATTATAAAACCTTTAGAATGCAGGTCAATATAAAACCTTTAGAATGCAGGTCATTATTAAACCTTTAGAATGCAGGTCATTATGAAAACCTTAAGAATGCAGGTCATTCTAGAACCTTTAGAATGCAGGTCATTATAAAACCTTTAGAATGCAGGTCATTATTAAACCTTTAGAATGCAGGTCATTATAAAACCTTTAGAATGCAGGTCATTATAAAACCTTTAGAATGCAGGTCATTATAAAACCTTTAGAATGCAGGTCATTATGAAACCTATAGAATGCAGGTCATTATGAAACCTATAGAATGCAGGTCATTATAAAACCTTTAGAATGCAGGTCATTATAAAACCTTTAGAATGCAGGTCATTATAAAACCTTTAGAATGCAGGTCATTCTAGAACCTATAGAATGCAGGTCATTATAAAACCTTTAGAATGCAGGTCATTATAAAACCTTTAGAATGCAGGTCATTATAAAACCTTTAGAATGCAGGTCATTATAAAAAGGATTGCTTGGATCCAGCTGCATGTCCAGTGGTTGCCCCACCCTGAAATTTGATTGGCCATACCAGTGGCACCCTCTGAAATTCTGAAATCTCATCAATTGTCTCTGAATATATTGATAATTTTGACCAAGACGCACATCTACAGCAGGACTCATCAATCTCACCGGAGAAAGCATCAGAGCGAGCTATATAGCGCCCCTCTGTCTTAGTTCCTGTAGCCCATTTAGATGATGCTGTCTGGACAAAAATAATATAGAATATGCCATAATCTTTTTGGCCAGACTGTCACGTTCCTGACCTGTTTTTCCTTTTTCTTGTATTTATTTAGTTGGTCAGGGCGTGAGTTGGGGTGGGTTGTCGATGTGTTTGTTCTATGTTGGGATGTTTGTGTTCGGCCGGGTATGATTCTCAATCAGAGACAGCTGTCAATCGTTGTCCCTGATTGAGAATCATACTTAGGCAGCTGGTGATTCACGTGGTTTTTGTGGGTGGTTGTATCTCGTGTCTGTGTTAGTACCACACGGGACTGTTTGCGGTTTGTCACATTTGTTGTTTTGTATATTAAGTGTTCAATCTACGTGAATTAAAAGATGACCACTTTCCACTCCGTATATTGGTCTGATCCTTCTCGCCTCTCCTCCTCGTCCGAGGAGGAGGATTACGACAGCCGTTACAGAACCACCCACCAATCTAGGACCAAGCGGAGTGTAAACGGGCAGAGACAGACACAGGAATGGACATGGGAAGACGTCTTGGACGGCAAGGGTTGTTACACATGGGAGGAGATCCTGGCTGGAAAGGATCGCCTCCCATGGGAACAGCTGGAGGCAGCGAGGAGAGCGGAGGCAGCCGTAGAGAGGAACCGGGGGTATGAAGGTACGCGGCTAGCACGGAAGCCCAGGAGTCAGACCCAAACATTTCTTGGGGGGGGGGGGGGGGCACACGCGGAGTGTGGCAAAGCCGGGTAGGATACCTGAGCCAACTCCCCGTGCTTACCGTGGAGTGAGAGGGCGTCGTACTGGTCAGACACCGTGTTATGCGGTAAAGCGCACGGTGTCCCCAGTACGCGTGCTTAGCCCAGTGCGGGCTATTCCACCTCGCCGCACTGGTAGGGCTTGGTTGGGCATCGAGCCGGATGTCATGAAGCCGGCCCAACGCATCTGGCCTCCAGTGCGTCTCCTCGGGCCGGCATACATGGCACCAGCCTTACGAATGGTGTCCCCGGTTTGCCAGCATAGCCCAGTGCGGGCTATTCCACCTCGCCGCACTGGCAGGGCTACGGGGACCATTCAACCTGGTAGGGTTGGGCAGGCTCGGTGCTCAAGAGCGCGTGTCCTCCTTCACGGTCCGGTATACCCGGTGCCACCTCCACGTACCAGTCCACCGGTGGCAGCCCCCCGCACCAGGCTGTCTCTCCAGGTTCTCTCTCCAGCTGCTCCCACCTTCCCAGCGCTGTCTGAACTGCCTGCCTTCCCAGCACTGTCTGAACTGCCTGCCTTCCCAGCGCTGTCTGAACTGTCTGCCTGCCCAGCGCTGTCCGTCTGTACTGAGCCTTCAGAGCCGTCCAGCCAGGACCAGCCAGAGCCGTCCAGCCAGGACCAGCCAGAGCCGTCCAGCCAGGACCAGCCAGAGCCGTCCAGCCAGGACCAGCCAGAGCCGTCCAGCCAGGACCAGCCAGAGCCGTCCAGCCAGGATCCGCCAGAGCCGTCCAGCCAGGATCCGCCAGAGCCGGCCAGCCAGGATCCGCCCCTCATTCCGGTGTTGCCCCTCATTCCGGTGTTGCCCCTCATTCCGGTGCTGCCCCTTAATCTAATGGAGGTTATATGGAGGGTGGCCATTGGGAGGAGGCCAAGGAAGCGGGGTTTGACTATGGTGGGGTGGGGACCACGACCAGCGCCAGAGCCGCCACCGTGGACAGACACCCACCCAGACCCTCCCCTAGACTTTATGCTGGTGCGCCCGGAGTTCGCACCTTAAGGGGGGGGTTATGTCACGTTCCTGACCTGTTTTTCCTTTTTCTTGTATTTATTTAGTTGGTCAGGGCGTGAGTTGGGGTGGGTTGTCGATGTGTTTGTTCTATGTTGGGATGTTTGTGTTCGGCCGGGTATGATTCTCAATCAGAGACAGCTGTCAATCGTTGTCCCTGATTGAGAATCATACTTAGGCAGCCGGTGATTCACGTGGTTTTTGTGGGTGGTTGTATCTCGTGTCTGTGTTAGTACCACACGGGACTGTTTGCGGTTTGTCACATTTGTTGTTTTGTATATTAAGTGTTCAATCTACGTGAATTAAAAGATGACCACTTTCCACTCCGCATATTGGTCTGATCCTTCTCGCCTCTCCTCCTCGTCCGAGGAGGAGGATTACGACAGCCGTTACACAGACAGCATCAGATGAGCCTGAGTCTGTGTCTGAGTCTGTGTCTGAGTCTGTGTCTGAGTCTGTGTCTGTGTCTGTGTCTGAGCCTGAGTCTGAGTCTGAGTCTGAGTCTGAGTCTGAGTCTGAGCATGAGCCTGACTCTCTGTCTGTGTCTGTGTCTGAGTCTCTGTCTGTGTCTGAGCCTGAGTCTGTGTCTGAGTCTGTGTCTGAGTCTGTGTCTGAATCTGAGTCTTTGTTTCTGCCTGAGTCTGTGTCTCTGCCTGAGTCTGAGTCTGACTCTGTGTTTCTGCCTGAGTCTGTGTCTCTGCCTGAGTCTGTGTCTGTGTCTGTGTCTGAGTCTGAGTCTCTGTCTGAGTCTATTAGAGATCAGCTTTGAGATGAGGACAATGGTAGTGCATTTTATGACACCCTGGCCTTTATGGTAAGCCAAGGTGGGTTTACTACCCATCCATGATAATATTTTGGTATTTTAATGAACAAATTATATGTTCTCTTGTTCTTTGAGTTGAATACAAAGTGGATCATTTAAATGCATAGGTGTTACGTTTGTTCACATGAGTCTGTCGTAACATGAAATGTGTTTACATACTTTACATATTCAGTAAATGTGTTTACATACTTTACATATTCAGTAAATGTGTTTACATACTTTACATATTCAGTAAATGCCTGTCAAGGTAATTTGACATTTTCAAACGATGCCCGGACTGTCAGAGTCCATGAAGAAATCAGTATCCCCATGACCCAATGATTCAATTTATTTCTCTCTCTCTCTCTCTCTCTCTCTCTCTCTCTCTCTCTCTCTCTCTCTCTCTCTCTCTCTCTCTCTCTCTCTCTCTCTCTCTCTCTCTCTCACTCACTCACTCACTCACTCACTCACTCACTCACTCACTCACTCACTCACTCACTCACTCACTCACTCACTCACTCACTCACTCACTCACTCACTCACTCACTCACTCACTCACTCACTCACTCACTCACTCACTCACTCACTCACTCACTCACTCTCTCACTCTCTCTCTCACTCTCTCACTCTCTCACTCTCTCACTCTCACTACATCACTCTCTCTCTCACTACATCACTCTCTCTTGCAGAGTCTCAATCTGGTGTTTGTCCCATTTGTGGGACAAATGGGACAAATTCTCACCAACCAATTCTTGGTTGGTGAGCGAACCCCAGACCTCACAACCAGTAATGGGTTCTATAACGGATTAAAGTATTTTTTAGACAGATGTATGTTCCCTTTGATGGCATCGAAGGCCCTTCTTTCTTTGTCTCTTTGCTCGTTTACAGCTTTGTGGAAGTTACCTGTGGCGCTGATGTTTAGGCCGAGGTATGTATCGTTTTTTGTGTGCTCTAGGGAAGATCTAGGTGCTGCTGTAGGCTCTCCGTGGTTGGTGACAGAAGTACCAGATCATCAGCAAGCAGTAAACATTTTACCTCAGATTCTAGTAGTATGAGGCCGGGTGCTGCAGACTGTTCTAGTGCCCTCACCAATTCGTTGATATATATGTTAAAGAGGGTGGGGCTTAAGCTGCATCCCTGTCATCCGATTTCTTTGATGTCCAGGTTCCTGCTCTTTAGGCCAAAGGCAGATGACCTCTCAGGCCTCGGATATTCCAGGATGAGATAGTGAAAACTTTTTTGTTCCATAAAGTGTCCAATGTTGCTAGTCGTGTGGTTTGGACTCAGACCAGTAAAATAGACCTACCTCTGTCTCTGTCTCTGTCTCTCTCTCTCTCTCTCTCTCTCTCTCTCTCTCTCTCTCTCTCTCTCTCTCTCTCTCTCTCTCTCTCTCTCTCTCTCTCTCTCTCTCTCTCTCTTTCTCTTTCTCCCTCGCTCTCTCGCTCTCTCACAGAAGCAACACAATAAGCGCAGTACCAGTAAGTTTGTTTGTTTGCAGCAGACATACAGTGTGTCCTGAACTGCCTGATACCTTCTCTCTCACCAGACCACAGGGTTAGTTGGGATTGTTCGGACTGAAAACCCACACACACACAAACACACACACACACACACACACACACACACACACACACCACTGTTTTGTTCTTTTCGATTAACATAAAACACAATTAGATGCACATTTACTCTCCACAAAATCCCATCACACAGCACATTCCTCTAGTCTTTGGCAGCTGTAGTCTAGGCCTACAGATGAAGGATCTTACAATGCAGGAAATGTAAAACTTGTAATGTATTTGAGGTGGAAAAAGGTATAATCCCCTAAAAAAAATGTCCATGAATTATAATCCACATTTCCTGTTGCTGCAGGATTATTTTCTTGCTGTAGCAAATTAAGCTCAAATTCAGATTCTACATCTGTAACTAGTCAACCCGGCCTGTTGCTTCATAATGTGCCATAATCCTTATGGTAACCTCCAGCTCTTAGACCATGTGTGTCAGCCTAACCCCCAGGCCAGACAGACAGACACTCCTGCTCCTCATGGGTTCTGGTCAAAAGTTTAAGAAATAGGGTGTCATTTGAACTCATCCTTAGCCGTGGTCTCGGTCTGGGTCCTAAACGGCTGTTTGGAGTCCTCGTAGTGTGCTATGAAGAGAATAAGGTGGTATATGGGACGCAGCCCACGGTCTTCGTCCTGGTCTTTCACTGCTGTTGCCATTTAAACTGGATTAGTGTTCGGTCTCAGCACGTTACTGCTGGGCGACAGGCCAACAGGACGCGTTGATTACAGGTTCCATCTTGTGTGTGTGTGTGTGTGTGTGTGTGTGTGTGTGTGTGTGTGTGTGTGTGTGTGTGTGTGTGTGTGTGTGTGTGTGTGTGTGTGTGTGTGTGTGTGTGTGTGTGTGTGTGTATGCGTGCGTGCGTGCGGGAGATAGACACCAAAAGACTGCTGTTTTTCTGGGTGGCTTGGTGATCGAGCAGATTCCTGGAAAACCCAGTCCAAACTGTGTGTGTGTTTGTGTTTGTGTGCACACCTGTGTGCATGGGTGCGTGTGTGTGTGTGTATCTGTATGTGTGTGTGTGTTTGTGTGTGTGCCCTCCTGCGTTTGTGGGTGTGTGTCTGTATGTGCGTGTGTGAACACGCTGTGTGTGCATACGTCCATGTGTGCGTGTGCGTCCATGTTTGTGTGTGTGTGTGTGTGTGTGTGTGTGTGTGTGTGTGTGTGTGTGCCATACCATAAGACTACAGTCAGGTTCCCAGTTCCCCCTAGTGGTGAGAGACACCAGTATCTGTGTAGGATCTCACACTGAATACTTTTACACAAACACATTTGTTTTGTTCCAATTACAGGTGGCAGATTATACCTCTTATTCTCCTCTTGTTAAGAAGGGGTGAGGGGAAATAGATTAATAACTACAGGAAGGGGTGAGGGGAAATAGATGAATAACTACAGGAAGGGGTGAGGGGAAATAGATTAATAACTACAGGAAGGGGTGAGGGGAAATAGATTAACAACTACAGGAAGGGGTGAGGGAAAATAGATTAATAACTACAGGAAGGGGTGAGGGGAAATAGATCCATAACTACAGGAAGGGGTGAGGGGAAATAGATTAATAACTACAGGAAGGGGTGAGGGGAAATAGATTAATAACTACAGGAAGGGGTGAGGGGAAATAGATTAACAACTACAGGAAGGGGTGAGGGGAAATAGATTCATAACTACAGGAAGGGGTGAGGGGAAATAGATTAACAACTACAGGAAGTGGTGAGGGGAAATAGATGAACAACTACAGGAAGGGGTGAGGGGAAATAGATTAACAACTACAGGAAGGGGTGAGGGGAAATTGATTAATAACTACAGGAAGGGGTGAGGGGAAATAGATTAACAACTACAGGAAGTGGTGAGGGGAAATAGATGAACAACTACAGGAAGGGGTGAGGGGAAATAGATTAATAACTACAGGAAGGGGTGAGGGGAAATAGATTAATAACTACAGGAAGGGGTGAGGGGAAATAGATTAATAACTACAGGAAGGGGTGAGGGGAAATAGATGAATAACTACAGGAAGGGGTGAGGGGAAATAGATTAATAACTACAGGAAGGGGTGAGGGGAAATAGATGAATAACTACAGGAAGGGGTGAGGGGAAATAGATTAATAACTACAGGAAGGGGTGAGGGGAAATAGATTAACAACTACAGGAAGGGGTGAGGGAAAATAGATTAATAACTACAGGAAGGGGTGAGGGGAAATAGATTAATAACTACAGGAAGGGGTGAGGGGAAATAGATTAACAACTACAGGAAGGGGTGAGGGGAAATAGATCCATAACTACAGGAAGGGGTGAGGGGAAATAGATTAATAACTACAGGAAGGGGTGAGGGGAAATAGATTAATAACTACAGGAAGGGGTGAGGGGAAATAGATTAACAACTACAGGAAGGGGTGAGGGGAAATAGATTCATAACTACAGGAAGGGGTGAGGGGAAATAGATTAACAACTACAGGAAGTGGTGAGGGGAAATAGATGAACAACTACAGGAAGGGGTGAGGGGAAATAGATTAACAACTACAGGAAGGGGTGAGGGGAAATTGATTAACAACTACAGGAAGGGGTGAGGGGAAATAGATTAATAACTACAGGAAGGGGTGAGGGGAAATAGATTAACAACTACAGGAAGGGGTGAGGGGAAATAGATTAACAACTACAGGAAGGGGTGAGGGGAAATAGATTAACAACTACAGGAAGGGGTGAGGGGAAATAGATTAACAACTACAGGAAGGGGTGAGGGGAAATAGATTAACAACTACAGGAAGGGGTGAGGGGAAATAGATTAATAACTACAGGAAGGGGTGAGGGGAAATAGATTAATAACTACAGGAAGGGGTGAGGGGAAATAGATTAACAACTACAGGAAGGGGTGAGGGAAAATAGATTAATAACTACAGGAAGGGGTGAGGGGAAATAGATCCATAACTACAGGAAGGGGTGAGGGGAAATAGATTAACAACTACAGGAAGGGGTGAGGGGAAATAGATTAATAACTACAGGAAGGGGCGAGGGGAAATAGATTAATAACTACAGGAAGGGGCGAGGGGAAATAGATTAATAACTACAGGAAGGGGTGAGGGGAAATAGATTAATAACTACAGGAAGGGGTGAGGGGAAATAGATTAACAACTACAGGAAGGGGTAAGGGGAAATAGATTCATAACTACAGGAAGGGGTGAGGGGAAATAGATTAACAACTACAGGAAGTGGTGAGGGGAAATAGATGAACAACTACAGGAAGGGGTGAGGGGAAATAGATTAACAACTACAGGAAGGGGTGAGGGGAAATTGATTAACAACTACAGGAAGGGGTGAGGGGAAATAGATTAACAACTACAGGAAGGGGTGAGGGGAAATAGATTAACAACTACAGGAAGGGGTGAGGGAAAATAGATTAATAACTACAGGAAGGGGTGAGGGGAAATAGATTAATAACTACAGGAAGGGGTGAGGGGAAATAGATTAACAACTACAGGAAGGGGTGAGGGGAAATAGATTAACAACTACAGGAAGGGGTGAGGGGAAATAGTGTATGAGCCCATTCAAATCTCTTAGAGGGCACAAGGCTACATTATAATTCGGTATAAAAATGATCAAATAATCAAACTGACATTGATTTGTTTAATTGATAAGTAATGAACAATTTTCTTAATTAGGTTTATGTTTAATTAAGATGCTAGGAAACCTGTCTCTTCAAAAAGTGTGTTCATAGTTTGTTTCAGGCCAAATAAGGTTTCAATTAAATTCTGACTTTGATGTTAGTGATTTGATTGGAAAATAAATCTGATTTCAAAGAGAATGTTAGGTTTAAGCAATTAACACATGGTGAGTTACAAACATCACAAATAAACAACCAAACTGTATGTATTGGTCTCTAATTTATTTACCCAATATTCTTTTTAAAGGAATTCTTTTTCGCTGTCAACATTATGCTTGTTTATCAATGTAATTGTGACAATTGTGGTGGATACACTGCTATAATCCTAAAAGTGTATCTACCTGCTTAACATTCATTTTAGAATGTCAGACACTGTGTGTGTTTCAGAATGCCGCTCACAGCTAAACCTGGCAACAGACCCTCAGTGGCGCCACAGCCGCATTACCTAACACTGTTCTCCTTCAATAGAAATCCCACACAAACAAAAAAAAACAAAGTATTACGGTACGGTTCCATGTGTGTTCGCACTGGTTTAAACAAGACTGAAAGAAAGGAGCGGAAGAAAAAACTAAATAAATCACCAAACAGCCCCGGAATGGACCACCACTAAAGCCGAGACCACCTAAACTCACGGTGAACGGCGGCTTCCCATTGGAGAGTTCAGTCAGAATCTGTAGTAGAAATACTTTAATTGTTCAGGGACTCTACGTCTAATAAGGTTTCTATATCGAGAGCCTTTATTTGTTTTCCTCTGACTCGCGGCTACAGAAAAATGCAGTCGCTCTAATTACTAGTGCCGTCATTAAGAGATGTGGAGGTATTAAACTTTTCTTCCTCTTTCTCTCTCTCTCGTTCTCCTCTCTCTCCTTTCTCTCTCTCTCTCGTTCTTCACTCTCTCTCTCTCTCGCTCTTTCTCTCTCGTTCTCCTCTCTCTCCTCTCTCTCTCACTCTCTCTCATATCTCTCTCGTATCTTTCTCTCTCTCTCCTCTCACTCTCCTCTCTCTCTCACTCTCTCTCTCACTCTCTCTCTCACTCTCTCTCTCACTCTTTCGTCTCTCTCTCTCTCTCTCTCTCTCTCTCTCTCTCTCTCTCTCTCTCATTCTCCTCTCTCTGCTCTCTCTCTCTCCTCTCTCTCTCGTCTCTCTCACTCTCGTTCTCCTCTCTCTCTTTCTCTCTTGTTCTCTCTTGTTCTCTCTTGTTCTCTCTTGTTCTCTCTCTCTCTCTCTCTCTCTCTCTCTCTCTCAATTTCAATTTAAGGGGCTTTATTGGCATGGGAAGCATATGTTTACATTGCTAAAGCAAGTTAAATAGATAATAAACAAAAGCGAAAAAAATTAAAATGAATGAACAGTAAACATTACACTCACAAATGCTCCAAAAGAATAAAGACATTTCAAATGTAATATTATGTCTATATACAGTGTTGTAATGATGTGCACATAGTTAAAGTTAGATATTGGGAGTTTATCAAAATTGGATTTGTTTTTAAAATTCTTTGTGGGTCTGTGTAATCTGAGGGAAATATGTGTCTCTAATATGGTTATACATTTGGCAGGAGGTTAGGAAGTGCAGCTCAGTTTCACCTCCTTTTGTGGGCAGTGTGCACATAGCCTGTCTTCTCTTGAGAGCCAGGTCTGCCTACGGCGGCTTTTCTCAATAGCAAGACTATGCTCAATGAGTTTGTCAGGTAATCTGCCACTGTGCACTCTCTGTTTAGGGCCAAAAAGCATTCTAGTTTCCTCTGTTTTTTGTAAATTCTTTCCAATGTGTCAAGTAATTATCTTTTTGTTTTCTCATGATTTGGTTGTGTCTAAATGTGTTGCTGTCCTGGGGCTCTGTGGGGTCTGTTTGTGTTTGTGAACAGAACCCCAGGAACAGCTTTCTTAGGGGGCTCTTCTCCAGGTTCATCTCTCTGTAGGCGAGGGCTTTGTTATGGAAGGTTTGGGAATCGTTTCCTTTTAGGTGGTTGTAGAATTTAACTGCTTTTTTCTGGATTTTGATCATTAGCGTGTATTGGACTAATTCTGCTCTGCTCTGCATGCATTATTTATTTATTATTATTTTAAAAAATCACCTTTATTTAACCAGGTATGCTAGTTGAGAACATGTTCTCATTTACAACTGCGACCTGGCCAAGATAAAGCAAAGCAGTGCGACACAAACAACAACACAGAGTTACACATGGAATAAACAAGCGTACAGTCAATAACACAATAGAAAAAAAAGAAGAAAAAAAGTCTATATACAGTGTGTGCAAATGGCGTGAGGAGGTTAGCAATAAATAGGCCATAGTAGCGAAGTAATTACAATTTAGCAGATGGGGTGATAAATGAGCAGATGATGATGTGCAAGTAGAGATACTGGTGTGCAAAAGACCAGAAAAGTAAAAAAAAACAATATGGGGATGAGGTAGGTAGATTGGGTGGGCTATTTACAGATGGACTATGTACAGCTGCAGCGATCGGTTAGCTGCTCAGATAGCTGGTGTTTAAAGTTAGTGAGGGAAATATAAGTCTCCAGCTTCAGCGATTTTTGCAATTCGTTCCAGTCACTGGCAGCAGAGAACTGGAAGGAAAGGCGGCCAAAGGGGGTGTTGGCTTTTGGGATGACCAGTGAGATATACCTGCTGGAGCGAGTGCTATGGGTGGGTGTTGTTATCGTGACCAGTGAGCTGAGATAAGGCGGAGCTTTACCTAGCATAGACTTATAGATGACCTGGAGCCAGTGGGTCTGGCGACGAATATGTAGCGAGGGACAGCCGACGAGAGCATACAGGTTGCAGTGGTGGGTGGTATAAGGGGTTTTGGTAACAAAACGGATGGCACTGTGATAGACTGCATCCAGTTTGCTGAGTAGAGTATTGGAAGCTATTTTGTAAATGACATCGCCGAAGTCAAGGATCGGTAGGATAGTCAGTTTTACTAGGGTAAGTTTGGCGGTGTGAGTGAAGGAGGCTTTGTTGCGAAATAGAAAGCCGGTTCTAGATTTGATTTTGGATTGGAGATGTTTAATATGAGTCTGGAAGGAGAGTTTACAGTCTAGCCAGACACTTAGGTATTTGTAGTTGTCACATATTCTAGATCAGAACCGTCCAGGGTAGTGATGCTAGTCGGGCGGGCGGGTGTGGGCAGCGAACGGTTGAAAAGCATGCATTTGGTTTCACTAGCATGTGAGAGCAGTTGGAGGCCACGGAAGTGTTGTATGGCATTGAAGCTCATTTGGAGGTTTGTTAACACAGTGTCCAAAGAAGGGACAGATGTATACAGAATGGTGTCGTCTGCATAGAGGTGGATCAGGAAATCACCCTCAGCAAGAGCGACATCATTGATGTATACAGAGAAAAGAGTCGGCCCGAGAATTGAACCCTGTGGTACCCCCATAGAGACTGCCAGAGGTTCGGACAACAGCCCCTCCGATTTGACACACTGCACTCTGTCTGCGAAGTAGTTGGTGAACCAGGCGAGGCAGTCATTTGAGAAACCAAGGCTATTGAGTCTGTCGATAAGAATACGGTGATTGACAGAGTCGAAAGCCTTGGCCAGGTCGACGAAGACGACTGCACAGTACTGTATTTTATCGATGGCGGTTACGATATCGTTTTGTACCTTGAGCGTGGCTGAGGTGCACCCGTGACTAGCTCGGAAACCAGATTGCACAGCGGAGAAGGTACGATGGGATTCGAAATGGTTAGTGATCTGTTAGTTAACTTGGCTTTCGAAAGACTTCAGAGAGGCAGGGCAGGATGGATATAGGTCTATAACAGTTTTGGTCTAGAGTGTCACCCCCTTTGAAGAGGGGGGATGATCGCGGTAGCTTTCCAATCTTTAGGGATCTCGGACGATACAAAAGAGAGGTTGAACAGGCTGGTAATAGGGGTTGCAACAATGGCGGCGGATAGTTTTAGAAATAGAGGGTCCAGATTTTCTAGCCCAGCTGAATTGTACGGGTCCAGGTTTTGCAGCTCTTTCAGAACATCTGCTATCTGGATTTGGGTGAAGGAGAAGCTGGGGAGGCTCGGGCAAGTAGCTGCGGGGAAGGTGGGGGGGGGAGCTGTTGGCCGGGGCAGGGGTAGCCAGGAGGAAAGCATGGCCAGCCGTAGAGAAATGCTCTTTGAAATGTTCGATTATCATGGATTTATCGGTGGTGACCGTGTTACCTAGCCTCAGTGCAGTGGGCAGCTGGGAGGAGGTGCTCTTATTCTCCATGGACTTTACAGTGTCCCAAAACTTTTTGGAGTTAGTGCTGCAGGATGCAAAATTCTGTTAGAAAAAGCAAGCCTTTGCTTTCCTGACTGACTGTGTATATTGGTTCCTGACTTCCCTGAACAGTTGCACAACGCTGGGACTATTCGATGCTATTGCAGTCCGCCACCGGATGTTTTTGTGCTGGTCAAGGGCAGTCAGGTCTGGAGTGAACCAAGGGCTATACCTGTTCTTAGTTCTACATTTTTTGAAAGGGGCATTCTTATTTAAGATGGTGAGGAAATTACTTTTAAAGATCGACCAGACATCCTCGACTGACGGGATGAGGTCAATATCCTTCCAGGATACCCGGGCCAGGGCGATTAGAAAGGCCTGCTCGCAGAAGTGTTTTAGCAGAGGTGTATTTGGAGGGCAGGTTGGTCAGGATAATATCTATGAGGGTGCTCATGTTTACGGATATAGGGTTGTACCTGGCTGGTTCCTTGATGATTTGTGTGAGATTGAGGGCAATGAGGGCATCTAGCTTAGATTGTAGTACTGCCGGGGTGTTAAGCATATCCCAGTTTAGGTCACCTAACAGAACAAACTCTGAAGATAGATGAGGGGCAATGAATTCACATATGGTGTCCAGGGCACAGCTGGGAGCTGAGGGGGGTCTATAACAGGCGGCAACAGTGAGAGACTTATTTCTGGATAGATTCATTTTTAAAATTAGAAGCTCGAACTGTTTGAGCATAGACCTGGAAAGTATGACAGAATTTGCAAGCTATCTCTGCAGTAGATTGCAACTTCTCCCCTTTTGGCAGTTCTATCTTGATGGAAAATGTTGTAGTTGGGTATGGAAATCTCAGAATTGTTGGTGGCCTTCCTAAGCCAGGATTCAGACACGGCAAGGACATCAGGGTTGGCGGGGTGTGCTAAATCAGTGAGTAAAACAAACTTAGGGAGGAGGCTTCTGATGTTAACATGCATGAAACCAAGGCTTTTCGATGACAGAAGTCAACAAATGAGAGTGCCTGGGGACACGCAGGGGCTGGGTTAACCTCCACATCACCCGAGGAACAGAGGAGGAGTAGGATGAGGGTACGACTAAAGGTTATCAAAACTGGTCGTCTAGAGTGTTGGGGACAGAGAAAAAATTATGGCAAAAGATGGCAAAAGAGGTATTGTGGTTGTAGTAATTTAGTTTGCTAGCCGGTAGATGCGCCTGGCTCGCGGCTAACTGGTGCTAGCTTCGGGGCAGGGTCGTTAGTAACTATAGCCACTTGGTAGCAGCTAGCTAGCAGCGATGATCCGCTGCAAAGGTCCAGAGCTTACTGCAAGTATCTGGTGGAGTAGTAGATTCTAGCCGTGTCCGGGTGGCATCGGCTGGGTAGCCGGGTGATCACAGAGTAGGCCGGGAGATGCGCCTGGCTCAGGGCTAGCTTCGGGGCTGGGCCACTCGGTGGCAGCTAGCTAGCTGTGATGATCAGGAGTAATGGTCCAGGGTTTACGGCAGGAATCCGGCGTTGTAGTGGAGAAAAACAGTCCGAGGCTGGTAGGTATTATCCAGGCTAAAAAAACCTGTTGGTGCCTGTGCAGAAGTTAAAGGCCGCTAGCAGTGGCTAACAATGACTAAATAGCTAGTAGCTTATTAGCTGGTTAGCCTATGATGGCTAGCTTCTGATGGAGGTTCTGGCTATAAGGTCTAAAAAAATGGCGGATCCGTGTCACATTGAGTGAGGCGGGTTACGGGAAGGTATATTTAATTTAAAAATAGAAAGGAGATTGAAAATAAATTGAAAAGTACAAAAAGACAGAAAATACAACAAGTAAACGAGAGGACGACAAACCACGTCTGCACTGCTACGCCATCTTGGTAACCAAGATTTGGTGTTTTACGTTGTACAGTGAGGATATTTTTGCAGAATTCTGCATGCAGAGTCATAGCTTTGAGGAAGTTACCTGTGGCGCTGATGTTTAGGCCGAGGTATCTATAGTTTTTTTGTGTGCTCAGAGGCAACGGTGTCTAGATATAATTTGTATTCGTGGTCCTGGCAACTGGACCTTTTTTGGAACACCATTATTTTTGTCTTACTGAGATTTAATGTCAAGGCCCAGGTCTGACAAATTTGGGTCAAATTTGACTCCACTTTTGTGGATCAGTCCTTGGTTCCAAAAATTGGGGAATATGCCAGAGCTGAGGATGATGTTAAAGAGTTTAAGTATTGCCAATTGGAAATTGTGGTCTGTATATTTTATAATTTCATTATCCTTTATGGGTTAAGGTTAAAGATAAACTTCTTGTTAATCCAACCACAGCTCCGATTTCAAAAAGGCTTTACGGCAAAAGCACACCATGCGATTATGTTAGGACAGCGCCTAGCCACAAAACCATACAGACATTTTCCAGCCAAGGAGAGGTGTCACAAAAGTCAGAAATAGCATTAAAATTAATCACTAACCTTTGATGATCTTCATCTGGTGGAACTCCCAGGACTCCATGTTACACAATAAATGTTTGTTTTGTTCGATAAAGTTAATCTTTATGTCCAAAAACCTCCTTTTTGTTCGCTCGTTTAGTTCAGTAATCCATATGCACAAAGCGCGGGCACAACATCCAGACGAAAAGTAAAAAAAGTTCCATTAAAGTTCGTAGAAACATGTCAAACGATGTCTATAATCAATCATTAGGATCTTTTTATCATAAATATTCTATATTATTTCAACAGCGTTGACAATAGAAAAGAAAGATAACCAATGACACGCTCACGGCAACGCGCGATAAACAACTCATGGCTTTCAGCTGAGCCATTACTCTGAGTGGTCTTATTCTCTCCCCTTTCACAATAGAAGCCTGAAACAACTTCTAAAGACTGTTGACATCTACTGGAAGCCTTAGGAAGTGCAATCTGACCCCACAGACACTGGATATTGGATAGGCGATCACTTGAAAACTACAAACCTCAGAATTCCCACTTCCTGGTTGGATTTTTCTCAGGTTTTCGCCAGCCATATGAGTTCTGTTATACTCACAGACATTATTTTAACAGTTTTGGAAACTTTAGCGTGTTTTCTATCCAAATCTACTAATTATATGCATATCCTAGCTTCTGGGCCTGAGTAACAGGCAGTTTACTTTGGGCATGCTTTTCATCCAAACTTTCCAATGCTGCCCCCTATCCCAAACAGATACCATCATCCCCACAGGCCTTTTTGGGTTGGAGGGTTTGTATTTTGTCCTGTAGTTCATTCAATGTAATTGGAGAATCCAGTGGGTTCTGGTCGTCTTTAATAGTTGATTCTAAGATTTGTTTTTGATCATAAGATGTTTTTGCTGTTTGTTCTTTGTTATAGAGCCAAAAAGATTGGATAAGTGGTATATCCATACATCTCCGTTTTGGATAGATAACTCTTTGTGTTGTTTAGAATTTTGCAATGTTCCCAGAAGTGGTTAGATTCTATGGATTCTTCAATTACATTAATTACATTCAAGTACATAGATTTCTGACGTGCTGATCCTTCTTTTTCCGTAGTGTATTTCTGTATTGTTTTAGTGATTCACCATAGTGAAGGCGTAGACTCAGGTTTTCTGAGTCTCTATGTTTTTGGTTGGATAGGTTTCTCAATTTCTTTCTTAGGTTTTTGCATTCTTCATCAAACCATTTGTCATTGTTGTAAATTTTCTTAGGTTGTCTGCTTGAAATTGTTATTTTTGATAGGGAAGCTGAGAGGTCAAATATACTGTTTAGGTTTTCTACTGCCAAGGTTACACCTTCACTATTACAGTGACACCTTTTGTCCAGGAAATTGTCTAATTGTTTTGTTGCGTAATTGTTTTTTGGTAGATTTCCCACACAGCATTTCTTAATATTATTCAGTTCCTTTTGTTTTAATGTCTCATGATTGAGCTTAGCTCTGTAGAGTGCGATTTTTGTTTGATCTGATAGGGGTGTCAGTGGACTGACTGTGAACACTCTGGGTTAAGGTCATTGATAAAGTAGTCTACAGTACTGCTGCCAAGAGATGAGCTATAGGTGTACCTACCATAGGAGTCCCCTCGAAGCCTACCATTGACTATGTACATACCCAACGTGCGACAGAGCTGCAGGAGTTGTGACCCGTTTTTGTTGGTTATGTTGTCGTAGTTGTATCTAGGGGGGCATATGGGGGAGGGAATGCTGTCACCTCCAGGTAGGTGTTTTTCCCACTGTGTGCTGAGGGTGTCGGGTTCTTATCCAGTTCTGGCATTTAGGTCACCACAGACTAGTACATGTACCTGGGCCTGGAAATTGTTGATCTCCCCCTCTAAGATGGAGAAGCTGTCACCGTTAAAGTATGGTGATTATATTGGGGGGATATAGGTAGCACATATGAGGACATTTTTCTCTGTTGAGATAATTTCCTTCTTCATTTCTAGCCAGATGTAAAATCCTGTTTTGATTAATTTAATAGAGTGGGTTAGGTCTGCTCTATACCAAATTAGCATACCCCCTGAGTCTCTTCCCTGTTTCACACCTGGTAGTTTAGTGGATGGGACAACCAGCTCTCTGTAACCTAGAGGGCAACCAGTGGGTCCATCTCCTTTATACCATGTTTCTTGTAGGATGACAATGTCTGTATTTCCAATTTCTTTTATGAAGTCTGGGTTCCTTCACTTTGGGCCAAAGACAGATGACCTCAGACCTTGTCTATTCCAGGATGAGATAGTACAAGCTTTGTGTTCCATAGTGTCTAGTGTTGTTTCTGTGTGGTTTAGGCCCGGACCATTGCAGCATCTTATACAAACCTCTTGTCACAAACCGACTCGAAGTTCATAACAAAAAGGGAGACAACGTGGAGATAAGGAATAACAAAATATATTTATTAACTGAATTAAACTAAATACAATTAACAATGGTGTGTGTAGTCAGTAATCAGCAGTGTAAGTGAGTGGTTGCGTGCATAAATGTGATAATGAGGGATGTTGAAAGGTGCCAAAGCAAACAAACCAAACGGCCACAAAAATGCCACAACCAAAATCTATCAGTGTGTCTGCATGGAGAGAGTCTCCCCAATGAATGGGGAAGAGGTGTATTTATCCCTGGACACACCCGGGCCCAGGTTTGTCCCATGTCGCTGACGAACCTCCCAGCTCCGCCCACCGACATCCTAATAAGGAAAACAAGAGCAAAGAGAAAGAATATGGCAGACAGAGTGTGAGGGTCGTTACACTCTTAGGTCAGGGGATGGGGCTTGGACGGCTGTAATAGTTGGGGTTGGGCCTGTTGCTATGCTGGGCATATGTCCTGCTGTTAGGTTGAGGTCTTTGCCGAAGGGGTGGGGCATAGGTCTGATATGGGGGGCTCTATATAGGGTGTGGCAAGGGTTTGTTTGGGGTGGTCAGCTGGTTGGGGTGTGGCTGGTGATGCTGTGGTCTGGGTGTAGGTGCTCTTGGTGTGGGTTCTCTCGGGTCATTCAGGATGGGGTCTTGCAGGTCAGGGAGGCTGTCTCGCTGGTCTGGGCTGGGTGTCCGTTGCTCTGTTGCTCCTGTGCGAGGTGCTGAGGCTACGGTTGAGGGAGACGTCCTTCAGGGTCCTGGCAAAAGATGGGATTGGCGCCTCGTAGAGGTGAAGCTGGTCGTAAAGGCTGTTCAAGTCCAGGGTGGAGTGGTGGGCCAGGTAGACATTAGGTTTTGCGGCACAGTCTCGCAAAATGTTTACATTCACCCGCTGTACGGTGGCAGGGTGAAAGTATTTTCGTGGTAGCAGGGTGGAGATAACCACTTGTGCGTTGGGGAAAGTGGCAGAAGCTTTTTAAATCACTCCCTGTTGTGCTCAAGAGTTTTCACACATCTGACTTCACACTTCAGTGCTAGTTGAAGGTGCTGCCAGGTCTGTTCTGTCCTAGCAGCTTGGTAGCTTAGTATACTTTTTGCTTAACTTTATATAACAACATTACCTAGAGATTATTGTCTTTTACTTGTTGGCTTCAAAAGTAGCTTCAGACTGAATATTACTCACTCAGTGTTGTGTTGGATGGTATTTCCAGGTTCAGACTGAATATTACTCACTCAGTGTTGTGTTGGATGGTATTTCCAGGTTCAGACTGAACATTACTCACTCAGTGTTGTGTTGGATGGTATTTCCAGGTTCAGACTGAATATTACTCACTCAGTGTTGTGTTGGATGGTATTTCCAGGTTCAGACTGAACATTACTCACTCAGTGTTGTGTTGGATGGTATTTCCAGGTTCAGACTGAACATTACTCACTCAGTGTTGTGTTGGATGGTATTTCCAGGTTCAGACTGAATATTACTCACTCAGTGTTGTGTCGGATGGTATTTACAGGTCCAGACTGAATATTACTCACTCAGTGTTGTGATGGATGGTAAGGCCTCCCGGGTGGCGCAGTGGTCTAGGGCACTGCATCGCAGTGCTAGCTGCGCCACCAGAGTCTCTGGGTTCGCGCCCAGGCTGGGCTGGGTTCGCGCCCAGGCTCTGTCGCAGCCGGCCGCAACCGGGAGGTCCGTGGGGCGACGCACAATTGGCATAGCGTCGTCCGGGTTAGGGAGGGTTTGGCCGGTAGGGATATCCTTGTCTCAGTATGTAAAATGTAATAAAAATGTATGCACTCTACTGTAAGTCGCTCTGGATAAGAGCGTCTGCTAAATGACTAAAATGTAAAAATGTAAATTTCCAGGTCCAGACTGAATATTACTCACTCAGTGTTGTGTTGGATGGTATTTCCAGGTTCAGACTGAACATTACTCACTCAGTGTTGTGTTGGATGGTATTTCCAGGTTCAGACTGAACATTACTCACTCAGTGTTGTGTTGGATGGTATTTCCAGGTTCAGACTGAATATTACTCACTCAGTGTTGTGTTGGATGGTATTTCCAGGTTCAGACTGAATATTACTCACTCAGTGTTGTGTTGGATGGTATTTCCAGGTTCAGACTGAACATTACTCTCTCAGTGTTGTGTTGGATGGTATTTCCAGGTTCAGACTGAACATTACTCACTCAGTGTTGTGTTGGATGGTATTTCCAGGTTCAGACTGAACATTACTCACTCAGTGTTGTGTTGGATGGTATTTCCAGGTTCAGACTGAATATTACTCACTCAGTGTTGTGTTGGATGGTATTTCCAGGTTCAGACTGAATATTACTCACTCAGTGTTCTGTCGGATGGTATTTCCAGGTTCAGACTGAATATTACTCACTCAGTGTTGTGTTGGATGGTATTTCCAGGTTCAGACTGAACATTACTCACTCAGTGTTGTGTTGGATGGTATTTCCAAGTTCAGACTGAACATTACTCACTCAGTGTTGTGTTGGATGGTATTTCCAGGTTCAGACTGAACATTACTCTCTCAGTGTTGTGTTGGATGGTATTTCCAGGTTCAGACTGAATATTACTCACTCAGTGTTGTGTTGGATGGTATTTCCAGGTTCAGACTGAACATTACTCACTCAGTGTTGTGTTGGATGGTATTTCTAAGGTCCTGCTGTGTTTCTTCTGCAGCTTTTGGTTTGTTGTCATGTTTGTCTTGATAATCCTTGGTAGTAATAGTCCATTCAGGTAATTTTGTCCAATATCAAGGTTTTAGATCTGGGATTTGAATTGAATGTTTTAATGTTGAGGTTAATATCCTGTATAACTCTTTGCTAAAGAATTCAAGTTTATCTACATTTCTCTCTTTCGCTCTCTCTCTCTCTCTCTTTCGCTCTCTCTGTCTGTCTGTCTGTCTGTCTGTCTGTCTGTCTGTCTGTCTGTCTGTCTGTCTGTCTGTCTGTCTGTCTGTCTGTCTGTCTGTCTGTCTGTCTGTCTGTCTGTCTGTCTGTCTGTCTGTCTGTCTGTCTGTCTGTCTGTCTGTCTGTCTGTCTGTCTCTCTCTCTCTCTCTCTCTCTCTCTCTCTCCCTCTTTCTCCTTCTTTCTCTCTCGCTCTCTCATTCTCCTTTCTCTCTCTTGTTCTCCTCTCAACCTTTTAGTGGAATATGAGCTCCTTCTCTGTCAGGCTATTCATTGAAGGAGGAAGTGATTTTATAGAACATAATGTAATGATAAAATCCAGAAGGTTACAGTGCATTCACTATTTCACACAGGTTCTGTGTGAAGTTATACTAGAGTGAATCTTTACTGTATTACCTCATCTTCTCATGGTGGAATTTATTTGTTTGTTTGTGTACTAGTCTGTTTCTCTCCGAGAGGGTGGAACAGAGAAGTATGTTTTATTAAACTCAAAACCCTTTGCAATGTTTATAACAAATAGAGTATCTCAGATATGCCATTTTGGTGATAAAATGACACACAGATTTACCCTTAATATGTGAATGTATAATTTAGGGCTCGATTCAATCCGTCTAACGGAAGTTCCGCGCTATAGCTCGATTTAAATTTAAAGGTCATTTCAGAATCAGCCGATATAGGCAGCGTTTACCGTGAATACAGTCTCCACGAAAGCGGAAACATTGCCTTTAAATTTAAATCGCGCTGTAGGGCGAAAATTATGCGATAGGTATTGAATCGAGCTCTTAAGTTGAATTTGACTTGAGCAATGTTTCATACTATATCTCATGTAAAATTTGCTTTATATGTTTTAATCACATCAAACAACCTTTTCCCTCTCTTTATAACTGGTAATCATCGGTAATTACTAGGTGAGAAAGAATCTGAGGTTTCTGTCAGATGAACGTGTCACAGGTAGGTAGGAGTCACTTTGACATGGAAGAAGTAGGAGTATACTCAATATACAAATTCTATATATAAACGCACACACGCACGCACACACACACGCACACACGCGCACGCACGCACACGCACGCACGCACGCACACACGCACACACGCACACACGCGCACACACACACCACTCTCAGGTGTCATGCCTGTTCAGGACAATATGATCATGGTTAGCTGCCATGGGCTAATTTAGTGACTGCTGATGCACAACCACATTTCAAAACGGCACCTTGTGTATTCTATAATGAACAAAAATATAAAACGCAACATGCAACAATTTCAACAATTTTACTGAGTTACAGTTTATATAAGGAAATCAGTCAATTGAAATACATAAATTAGGCCCTAATCTATCGATTTCACATGACTGGGCCTGGGAGGGCATAGGCCCACTCACTTGGGAGCCAGGTCCACTCACTGGGGAGCCAGGCCCAGCCAATCAGAAGGAGTTTTTCCCCCACAAAAGGGCTTTATTACAAACATAAATACTCCTCAGTTTCATCAGCTGTCTGGGTGGCTGGTCTCAGAAGAAGCCGGATGCGGAGGTCCTGGACTGGCGTGGTTACACGTGGTCCGCGTTTGTGTGGCCGGTTGGACGTACTGACAAAATCTCTAAAACAACATTGGAGGCGGATTATGGTAGAGAAATGAACATTCAATTATCTGGCAACAGCTCTGGTGGACATTCCTGCAGTCAGCATGCCAATTGCACGCTCCTTCAATAAAATGTATTTATAAAGCCCTTCTTACATCAGCTGATGTCACAAAGTGCTGTACAGAAACCCAGCCTAAAACCCCAAACAGCAAGCAAAGCAGGTGTAGAAGCACGGTGGCTTGGAAAAACTCTCTAGAAAGGCTGGAACCTAGGAAGAAACCTAGAGAGGAACCAGGCTATGGGGTGTGGCCAGTCCTCTTCTAGTTGTTCCGGGTGGAGATTATAACAGAAAATGGCCAAGATGTTCAAATGTTCATAGATGACCAGCAGGGTCAGATACTAATAATCATAGTGGTTGTCGAGGGTGCAACAAGTCAGCATCTCAGGAGTAAATGTCAGTTGGCTTTTCATAGCCGATCATTAAGAGTATCTCTACCGCACCTGTTGTCTCTAGTGAGTTGAAAACAGCAGGTCTGGGACAGGTAGCATGTCCGGTGAACAGGTCAGGGTTCCATAGCCGCAGGCAGAACAGTTGAAACTGGAGCAGCAGCACGACCAGGTGGACTGGAGACAGCAAGGAATCATCAGGCCAGGTAGTCCCGAGGCATGGTCCTCCACTCAAGTGACAGACCCCTCCTAGGGACAGCATGGAAGAGCACCAGTAAGCCAGTGACTCAACCCCCGTAATAGGGTTAGAGGCAGAGAAGGGCGGTTCGTTGCTCCAGTGCCTTTCCATTCACCTTCACAGTCCTGGGACAGACTACACTTCAATAAAGACTTAAAGGTCGAGACCGAGTCTGCGTCTCTCACATGGATAGGCAGACCATTCCATAAAAATGGAGCTCTATAGGACAAAGCCCTGCCTCCAGCTGTTTGCTTAGAAATTCTAGGAGGCCTGCGTCTTGTGACCATAGCGTACGTGTAGATATGTACGGCAGGACCAAATCAGTCCTTCAAAACTTGAGACATTTGTGGCAATGTGTTGTGTGACAAAACTGCACATTTTAGATATTCCTTTTATTGTCCCCAGCACAAGGTTCACCTGAGTAATAATCAGAGATGGGACCAAGTCATTGTTTTACAAGTCACAAGTAAGTCACAAGTCTTAGCACTCAAGTCCCAAGTCAAGTCCCAAGTCAAGACAGGCAAGTCTGAGTCAAGTCCCAAGATAAGACAGGCAAGTCCGAGTCAAGTCTCAAGTCAAGACCGTCAAGTCTCAAGTCAAGACCGACAAGTCCCAAGTCAAGTCCCAAGATAAGACAGGCAAGTCCGAGTCAAGTCTCAAGTCAAGACCGTCAAGTATCAAGTCAAGACCGACAAGTCTCAAGTCAAGTCTCAAGTCCAAAACTTTGAGTTTTGAGTCCTTAACAAGTCATAATGTGCTCTTCACCAAATGCTATACCATTTCATATTTTTAACAAGAGTAATAGTTAGTATATTTCATTTACGCAAATCATGAATGCTCTTAAAAATATATATATTATTACTTTCCAAATAAACTTTATATCTCCATGGAAATACATGGGTAGCCATGAGAAAGACCCCCCCCCTCCCCCCCCCACCACCCCCATAGCGATCCACTATTGAGAATTGCTATGGGGGCGCATTCGCCCAACCTTAACACACACACGGACACCCGCCCACCCACCCCCACACCCTCTCTGTGTGTGGTTACAGTAGGCTAACATATGTCAATGGTTTTAGGAACAGCAGTAACATCAGGCAGGATTTAGGCTACCAACTGCCTAGCCAGTTGTAGCGCAATCTTGGGTGCAATGATCACGTTCCCGTACTGACTGACTGTGTGGAGGCTCATTGATTTAACGTTACGCTAGCCAACATGATACTAGTAAAGTAATAAAATATATAGCTGTCGACTATATTAGCCACGACTTACCGTTCTTTGTGCAGCTTCACATGTCGAACAAAGTTGGAAGTTGTTGTGCCTCCACCTATCATTTTCTTCCCGCATGTTTTGCAAGTTGCAATAGGTTTTTTGTTGATACAGCGTAGTCTTTATATCCCAAAATAATAATTTGGGGTA
>NC_052335.1:33874753-33878650 GCF_016432855.1 Salvelinus namaycush
TTGTGTTTTCAGAACATATCTAGGTGGAATGAGGGGAGAACTGACAGGCCTTGTGTTTTCAGAACATATCTAGTGGAATGAGGGGAGAACTGACAGGCCTTGTGTTTTCAGAACATATCTAGGTGGAATGGAGGAGAACTGACAGGCCTTGTGTTTTCAGAACATATCTAGGTGGAATGAGGGGAGAACTGACAGGCCTTGTGTTTTCAGAACATATCTAGGTGGAATGATTAAAGCATAGACAGGATGCATAGGAATAGCTTTTATGAAGCTGAGATTGGTACAAGAGGAGGTTGGTTTACTACTATTGCAGAGGGTCAAACCAAATCTATTACAACTGAATATATGTATTATTACAGGCTTCTGTGTTTAACCTTTGACCCACCACTTACAGTAAATAATTATACCCTAAATGTAGGCCTGTGCTATGACTGTAGCATGGTAGCGAAAGCATATTCACCATTCACACCAACTAGATCTGTTCACACTGTTATTGAACAGCTACCACGTGACTTTAATAAGAAGACTCTATGACGTGATGCAGCACATATTAAACACTTTATCATCGAACCCTGCAGACCAAACGTCCCATGCTTTATGTGCTAAAACATACGTTATGCCTAGACTTTGAGCAAGTGCACTAAAAGTCTGCAAAGTTTCTCTTCTCCTCGATAACAAAATACCATTAGCTGCTGTCACATACAGGAGAAGAGAGATTCTTTTATTTATTGAAATGAGATTGAAATGATAAATCTCCCTCCCCTGTTAAAACAGAGAGACTCATAAGCCTGGTGTGGGTGATAGGGATTAGACAGGATGGAAGGATGAGAAGGAGAGAGAGGAGGGAGATGAAGAAGGAAGGATGGAGAGAGAGAGAGAGAGAGAGAGAGAGAGAGAGAGAGAGAGAGATGAATAAAGAGTGAGATGGAAAGATAGTGAAAGAAAGAGATGAAGCAGAGAGACGGAGTGAAGCGAGAGAGAAATTCATAATTCATAATAAAACAAAAGGTGTCATGGGAAACATCACTGATATTAAAATCAGAGGCAGACAGATCTATATGAAAAATGCAGATTTGAAAATGCAAATAAGTACGTCGTCGCCCGAGGGGGGGGGGGGGGGGATTCAAAGATAGGGTGACAACACCAAGAGAAAGACATTCATATGGAGCTTTGATGTTTTTTGGAATGTAATTTATGCGACTGACATACACAATTCACCAAAATAAAGCTGCTGAAAATAAGGTTTTTATACCGTAGTGTGTTTCTCCTGGTTTTATTTCAAGTCACACAAACCTTTACAAACGTACATCTCAAATGTTTTGTTTTTCAATTATTTCTTGTCATCTCATTCAGTTTAGTTCAATATTCAAACAAATATGACAGCGTTAACACTGGCATAACAATGCTATTACACATGGAAATCCATGTTATAACGCATTTGAGCTAAATGACTAAATTATAATTTAAAAGCAAAATTGGCCTCAATACCAATACCGCACACATCTAGACATGTGAATATGGTAGGCAATATACAAGTAAGCCCACAGACAGAGTGTCACAGTGTTTAGATGACTTAAGGTCACTGTGAAACCATTTCTGAGAGGGCCACAATAGAACTTCCCACAGCGGCTTTTAGTCAGACCTACAGTGTAGCCATGCCTTCCAATCTAACCCTCCATCCATTCATTCTTACATCTCTCCATCCCAACATCCCTCTAGTCTTCCATCCCACCATCCCTCTAGTCTTCCATCCCACCATCCCTCTAGTCTTCCATCCCTCTAGTCTTCCATCCCACCATCCCTCTAGTCTTCCATCCCACCATCCCTCTAGACTTCCATCCCTCTAGTCTTCCATCCCTCTAGTCTTCCATCCCTCTAGTCTTCCATCCCTCTAGTCTTCCATCCCTCTAGACTTCCATCCCTCTAGTCTTCCATCCCTCTAGTCTTCCATCCCTCTAGTCTTCCATCCCTCTAGTCTTCCATCCCTCAGTCTTCATCCCACCTCCCTCTAGTCTTCCACCCACCATCCTCTAGTCTTCCATCCCTCTAGACTTCCATCCCTCTATTCTTCCATCCCTCTAGACTTCCATCCCTCTAGTCTTCCTCCCTCTAGTCTTCCATCCCCTAGTCTTCTATCCCACCATCCTTCTAGTCTTCATCCCTCTAGTCTTCCATCCACCATCCCTCTAGTCTTCCACCCTCTAGTCTTCCATCCCACCATCCCTCTAGACTTCCATCCCTCTAGTCTTCCATCCCTCTTAGTCTTCTAATCCCTCTAGTCTTCCATCCCTCTAGTCTTCCATCCCTCTAGTCTTCCATCCTCTCGTCTTCCATCCCTCTAGTCTTCCATCCCCCCATCCCTCTAGTCTTCCATCCCTCTAGTCTTCCATCCCTCTAGTCTTCCATCCCACCCATCCCTCTAGTCTTCCATCCCTCTAGTCCTTCTCTCCCCATCTTCCCCTCTAGTCTTCCTCCCTCTACTTCCATCCCTCTATTCTTCCATCCTCTAGTCTTCCATCCCTCTAGTCTTCCATCCCTCTAGTCTTCATCCCTCTAGTCTTCCATCCCTCTAGTCTTCCATCCCTCTAGTCTTCCATCCTCTAGTCTTCCATCCACTCCTTAGTCTTCATCCCTCTAGTCTTCCACATCCCTCTAGTCTTCCATCCCACCATCCCTCTAGTCTTCCATCCCTCTAGTCTTCCATCCCTCTAGTCTTCCATCCCACCATCCCTCTAGTCTTCCATCCTAATTCCATCCTCTAGTCTTCCATCCCTCTAGTCTTCCATCCCTCTAGTCTTCCATCCCTCTAGTCTTCCATCCCTCTAGTCTTCCAATCCCACCATCCCTCTAGTCTTCTATCCCTCTAGTCCTTTCCATCCTCTAGTCTTCCATCCTCTAGCCTCCATCCCTCTAGTCTTCCATCCCACCATCCCTCTAGTCTTCCATCCCTCTAGTCTTCCATCCCTCTAGTCTTCCATCCCTCTAGTCTTTTTCCATCCCATCCATCCCTCTAGTCCTTCCATCCCTCTAGTCTTCCATCCCACCCATCCCTCTAGCTTCCATCCTCTAGTCTTCCATCCTCTAGTCTTCATCCCCCATCCCCTAGTCTTCCATCCCTCTAGTCTTCCATCCCTCTAGTCTTCCATCCCTCTAGTCTTCCCTCCCACCTCCCTCTAGTCTTCCATCCCTCCTAGTCCTTCCATCCCACCATCCCTCTAGACTTCCATCCCTTCTAGTCTTCCATCCCTCTATCTTCCCATCCTCTAGTCTTCCATCCCTCTAGTCTTCCATCCCTCTAGTCTTCCATCCCTCTAGTCTTCCATCCCTCTAGTCTTCCATCCCTCTAGTCTTCCATCCCTCTAGTCTTCCTTCCATCCCTCTAGACTTCCATCCCTCTAGTCTTCCATCCCCTCTAGTCTTCCATCCCTCTAGTCTTCCATCCCACCATCCCTCTAGTCTTCCATCCCAACATCCCTCTAGTCTTCATCCCTCTAGTCTTCCATCCCTCTAGTATTCCATCCCTCTAGCTTCCATCCCTCTAGTCTTCCATCCCTCCTATCTTCCATCCCTCTAGTCTTCCATCCCTCTAGTCCCTCAGTCTCATCCCTCTATCTTCCATCCCTCTAGTCTTCCATCCCACCATCCCCTAGTCTTCCATCCCTCTAGTCTTCCCTCCCTCTAGTCTTTCCATCCCTCTAGACTTCCATCCTCTAGTCTTCCATCCACTCTAGTCTTCCATCCCTCTAGACTTCCATCCCTCTAGTCTTCTCCCTCTAGTCCTTCATCCTCTAGTCTTCCATCCCTCTGTCTCCATCCCTCTAGTCTTCCATCCCCCATCCCTCTAGTCTTCCATCCCTCTAGTCCTTCCATCCCTCTAGTCTTCCATCCCACCCAACA
>NC_052335.1:33878750-33888750 GCF_016432855.1 Salvelinus namaycush
AGACTACTAAATACATTTCACCAGACTACTAAATATAGTTTCACCAGACTACTAAATACAGTTTCCACCAGACTACTAATACAGTTCACCAGACATAACTAAATAACAATTCCACCAGACTACTAAATACCAGTTCCACCAGACTACTAAATACAGTTCCACCAGACTACTAAATACAATTTCCACAGACTACTAAATACAGTTCCACCAGACTACTAATACAGTTCCACCAGACTACTAAATACAGTTCCACCAGACTACTAAATACAGTTCCACCAGACTACTAAATACAGTTCCAACCAGACTACTAAATACAGTTCCACCAGACTACTAAATACAGTTCCACCAGACTACTAAATACAGTTCCACCAGACTACTAAATACAGTTCCACCAGACTACTAAATACAGTTCCACCAGACTACTAAATACAGTTCCACCAGACTACTAAATACAGTTCCACCAGACTACTAAATACAGTTCCACCAGACTACTAAATACAGTTCCACCAGACTACTAAATACATTTCCACCAGACTACTAAATACAGTTCCACCAGACTACTAAATACAGTTCCACCAGACTACTAAATAAAGTTCCACCTGACCACTAATTAAAGTTCCACCAGACGACTAATTAAAGTTCCACCAGACTACTAATTAAAGTTCCACCAGACGACTAATTAAAGTTCCACCTGACCACTAAATACAGTTTCACCAGACGACTAAATAAAGTTCCACCAGACGACTAATTAAAGTTCCACCTGACCACTAAATACAGTTCCACCAGACGACTAAATAAAGTTCCACCTGATTACTAATTAAAGTTCCACCTGACCACTAATTAAAGTTCCACCAGACGACTAAATAAAGTTCCACCTGACCACTAATTAAAGTTCCACCAGACTACTAATTAAAGTTCCACCAGACGACTAATTAAAGTTCCACCAGACGACTAAATAAAGTTCCACCTGACCACTAATTAAAGTTCCACCAGACGACTAAATAAAGTTTCACCAGACTACTAATTAAAGTTCTACCAGACTACTAATTAAAGTTCCACCTGACCACTAAATTAAGTTCCACCAGACTACTAAATAAATTTCCACCAGACTACTAAATACAGTTTCACCAGACTACTAAATACAGTTCCACCAGACTACTAAATACAGTTCCACCAGACTACTAAATACAGTTCCACCAGACTACTAAATACAGTTCCACCAGACTACTAAATACAGTTCCACCAGACTACTAAATACAGTTCCACCAGACTACTAAATACAGTTCCACCAGACTACTAAATACAGTTCCACCAGACTACTAAATACAGTTCCACCAGACTACTAAATACATTTCCACCAGACTACTAAATACAGTTACACCAGACTACTAAATACAGTTCCACCAGACTACTAAATACAGTTCCACCAGACTACTAAATACAGTTCCACCAGACTACTAAATACAGTTCCACCAGACTACTAAATAGAGTTCCACCAGACTACTAAATACATTTCCACCAGACTACTAAATACAGTTAGTAGTCTGTATAATACATGGTCCGGTATATCCGGCGCCCCCTCCCCGCCCCAGCCCAGTACCACCAGTGCCAACACCACGCACCAGGCTTCCAGTGTGTTTCCAGAGCCCTGTTCCTCCTCCACGCACTCGCCCTGTGGTGCGTGTCTCCAGCCCAGTACCACCAGTTCCGGCACCACGCATCAAGCCTCCTGTGCGTCTCCAGAGTCCTGTGCGCCCTGTTGCTGCTCCCCGCACTAGCCTTGAGGTGCGTGTCAGGCCTACTGTGCGCCTCAGCCGGCCAGATTCTGCCATCTGCCCAGCGCTATCTGAGCTGCCTGCCTGCCCAGCGCCATCTGAGCTGCCTGCCTGCCCAACGCCATCTGAGCTGCCTGCCTGCCCAGCGCCATCTGAGCTGCCTGCCTGCCGAGCGCCATCTGAGCTGCCTGCCTACCCAGCGCCATCTGAGCCGTCCGTCTGTCCCGAGCCGTCAGAGCCGCCCGTCTGTCCCGAGCTGCCAGAGCCGCCCGTCTGTCCCGAGCTGCCAGAGCCGCCCGCCAGTCAGGAGCTGCCAGAGCCGCCCGCCAGTCAGGAGCTGCCAGAGCCGCCCGCCAGTCAGGAGCTGCCTGAGCCGCCCGCCAGTCATGAGCTACCCACCAGTCATGAGCTGCCCTCCAGTCATGAGCTGCCCCTCAGTCCGGAGCTGCCCCTCAGTCCGGAGCTGCCCCTCAGTCCGGAGCTGCCCCCCAGTCCGGAGCTGCCCCCCAGTCCGGAGCTGCCCCCCAGTCCGGAGCTGCCCCTCAGTCCGGAGCTGCCCCTCAGTCCGGAGCTGCCCTCCAGTCCGGAGTTGCCCCTCAGTCCGGAGTTGCCCCTCTGTCCGGAGTTGCCCCTCAGTCCGGTGCTGCCCCTCCGTCCGGAGCTGCCCCTCCGTCCAGTGGCGCCCTCTGGGATGGTCTTCAGTCCGGGACTCGCTGCAAGGGTCGCCGTTCCAGAGGCGCCACCAAAGCGGGTATTGACTATGGTGGAGTGGGGTCCACGTCCCGCACCCGAGCCGCCGCCGTAAGAAGGCCCACCCGGACCCTCCCCTTCTGTGTCAGGTTTTGTGGCCGGAGTCCGCACCTTTGGGGGGGGGGGGGTACTGTCACGCCCTGGCCTTAGTTATCTTTGTTTTCTTTATTATTTTAGTTAGGTCAGGGTGTGACATGGGGGATGTTTGTGTGTTTTTGTCTAGTCGAGGGTGTTTGTATTGTCTAGGGGGTTTTGTAGAGTTTATGGGGTTGTGTTCAGTGTAGGTGTTTATGTAAGTCTATGGTTGCCTGGATTGGTTCTCAATCAGAGACAGCTGTCTATCGTTGTCTCTGATTGGGAGCCATATTTAAGGCAGCCATAGGCATTAGGTAGGTTGTGGGTAATTGTCTATGTTGCATGTGTGCACGTAGTTTGTATAGCTTCACGATCGTTTGTTGTTTTTGTATTAGTTTGTCAGTGTTCTTCAGTTGTCGTCTTCGTTATATTAAAAGAAGATGTATTCATATCACGCTGCGCCTTGGTCTACTCATTCACCTCAAGACGATCGTGACATACAGTTCCACCAGACTACTAAATAGAGTTCCACCAGACTACTAAATAGAGTTCCACCAGACTACTAAATACAGTTCCACCAGACTACTAAATACAGTTCCACCAGACTACTAAATAGAGTTCCACCAGACTACTAAATAGAGTTCCACCAGACTACTAAATACAGTTCCACCAGACTACTAAATACAGTTCCACCAGACTACTAAATACAGTTCCACCAGACTACTAAATACAGTTCCACCAGACTACTAAATACAGTTCCACCAGACTACTAAATACAGTTCCACCAGACTACTAAATACAGTTCCACCAGACTACTAAATACAGTTTCACCAGACTACTAAATGCAGTTCCACCAGACTACTAAATACAGTTCCACCAGACTACTAAATACAGTTCCACCAGACTACTAAATACAGTTCCACCAGACTACTAAATACAGTTCCACCAGACTACTAAATACAGTTTCACCAGACTACTAAATACAGTTCCACCAGACTACTAAATACAGTTCCACCAGACTACTAAATACATTTCCACCAGACTACTAAATACAGTTCCACCAGACTACTAAATACAGTTCCACCAGACTACTAAATACAGTTTCACCAGACTACTAAATACAGTTCCACCAGACTACTAAATACAGTTCCACCAGACTACTAAATAGAGTTCCACCAGACTACTAAATAGAGTTCCACCAGACTACTAAATAGAGTTCCACCAGACTACTAAATACAGTTCCACCAGACTACCTAATACAGTTCCACCAGACTACTAAATACAGTTCCACCAGACTACTAAATACAGTTCCACCAGACTACTAAATACAGTTCCACCAGACTACTAAATACAGTTCCACCAGACTACTAAATACAGTTCCACCAGACTACTAAATAGAGTTCCACCAGACTACTAAATACAGTTCCACCAGACTACTAAATACAGTTCCACCAGACTACTAAATACAGTTTCACCAGACTACTAAATACAGTTCCACCAGACTACTAAATACAGTTCCACCAGACTACTAAATAGAGTTCCACCAGAAGACTAAATACAGTTCCACCAGACTACTAAATACAGTTCCACCAGACTACTAAATACATTTCCACCAGACTACTAAATACAGTTCCACCAGACTACTAAATACAGTTTCACCAGACTACTAAATACAGTTCCACCAGACTACTAAATACAGTTCCACCAGACTACTAAATAGAGTTCCACCAGACGACTAAATACAGTTCCACCAGACTACTAAATACAGTTCCACCAGACTACTAAATACATTTCCACCAGACTACTAAATACAGTTCCACCAGACTACTAAATACAGTTTCACCAGACTACTAAATACAGTTCCACCAGACTACTAAATACAGTTCCACCAGACTACTAAATACAGTTCCACCAGACTACTAAATACAGTTCCACCAGACTACTAAATACAGTTCCACCAGACTACTAAATACATTTCCACCAGACTACTAAATACAGTTTCACCAGACTACTAAATACAGTTCCACCAGACTACTAAATACAGTTCCACCAGACTACTAAATACAGTTCCACCAGACTACTAAATACAGTTCCACCAGACTACTAAATACATTTTCAACCGGACTGCTGATTAAATATTTGTTTGCCTTCTTTACTTTCTTTACCGAAGCTAAATACAAATATTTTTTGTACTTTATTTTCTGTAGACGTAAATCTGTAAAGGAAAATCCATGGCAGGAAATCCTTCCCAAATCCTTAGAAAATCCAATAATATTTGCATAGAGCTTAAAACATGCAAAGTCCCTGAGTATGAATTAATCTGGAAAGCCGTGGTTTTGGTTCAGCAATAAAAGGGATTGTGACTGAGAGGTTTCATTCCTTCAGCTACAGCCTGAAGGCGGTCTCATCGCCTCTAAGTTAGTGAGGAAATTCAACAAAAAAGACTGTAAGGTACCAGAGATGTCCGTTTTCCTATGTTCCGTAGCTGCTTCAGTTTTTGACGAATCGGTTTGACTGGTACTGTGTGTGTGCTGGCCCTTCTCAAAAGAAATATTAGTGTACTGTATCTCATTCATTGGAAGTTGAGTGTGTGTTTATTTTAATACCAGAGAAGTCAAGGCCAAGGCCATCGATAGTTTATACAGTATCTATATATATCAGTAGAATATCAAACATAGAATACCAAACACAATGTATATCTTTTTTTTTATTGTCACATGCTTGGTAAACAACAGGTGTGGACTAACAGTGAAAGGCGTACTTACAGGCCCTTCACAACAATGAAGAGTTAAGGAAAACAGAGAAATAATCCAAAAGTAAAACACGTAATGATAAAATTAATAACATATACACAGTGAGTAACGATAACTTGGCTATATACACTGAACTGAAATATAAACGCAACATGTATCAATTTTTAAGATTTTACTGAGTTACAGTTCATATAAGTAAATCAGTTAATTGAAATAAATTCATTATGTCCTAATCTATGACTTTCACATGACTGGGAATACAGATAGGCATCTGTTGGTCACAGATACCTTTAAATAAAAGGTAGGGGCGTGGATCAGAAACCAGTCAGTATCTGGTGTGACCACCATTTGCCTCATGCAGAGCGACACATCTCCTTCACATAGAGTTGACCAGGCTGTTGATTGTGGCCTGTGGAATGTCGTCCCACTCCTCTTCAATGGCTGTGCGAAGTTGCTAGATATTGGCGGGAAGTGGAACACGCTGTCGTACACAACAATCCAGAGCATCCCAAACATGCTCATTGGGTGACATGTCTGGTGGGTATGCCGGCCATGGAAGAACTAGGGCATTTTCAGCTTCCAGGAATTGTGTCCAGATCCTTGTGACATGGAGACGTGCATTATCATGCTGAAACATGAGGCGGATGAATGGCACGACAATGGGCCTCAGGATCTCGTCACGGTATCTCTAGGCATTCAAATTGGCATCGATAAAATGCAATTGTGTTCATTGTCCGTAGTTTATGCCTGCCCGTACCATAATCCCACCACCACCATGGTGCACTCTGTTCACAACGTTGACATCAGCAAACTGCTCGCCCACACGATGCCATCTGCCATCTGCCCGGTACAGTCGAAACCAGGATTCATCCGTGAAGAACAGTGGTGTAAAGTACTTAAGTAAAAATACTTTCAAGTACTACTTAAGAAGTTTTTTGGGGTTTTTACTATTTATATTTTTGACAACTTTCACTTCACTACATTACTAAAGAAAACAATGTACTTTTTACTCTATACATTTTCCCTGACACCCAAAAGTACTTGTCACATTTTGAATGCTTAGCAGGACAGGAAAATGGTCCAAATCACACATTTATCAAGAGAACATCCCTGGTCATCCCTAATGCCTCTGATCTGGCAGACTCACTTATCACAAATGCTTCGTTTGTAAATTATGTCTGAGTGTTGGAGTGTACCCCTGGCTATCCGTCAATAAAAAAAAAAAGAAAATATGCCGCCTAATATAAGGAATCTGAAATGATTTATACTTTTACTTTTGATACTTAAGTATATTTAAAACCAAATACTTTTAGACTTTTACTCAAGTAGTATTTTACTGTGTGACTTTCACTTTTACTTGAGTAATTTTCTATTAAGGTGTCTCTACTTTTACTACAGTATGACATTTGGGTAGTTTTTCCACTGCTGGTGAAGAGCACACTTCTCCAGCATCCCAGCCTAAAACCCCAAACAGCAAGCAACACAGATGTAGAAACACGGTGGCTAGGAAAAACTCCCTAGAAAGGCACCTAAGCAATCATTGATCTTCTGGTTACAGTAAAGTACAGTAAAGTACAGTGTCTATATGAACAATACAAACAAAAGTCATCATTTGAAAAACCCACCAACCAACCAAGACATATGATCCTGGGAACCGACTCTAAACAAACACCTCCTAGAGAACATAACCCTAAACACAACGGTGTTGGCCTATATTCATGTTGAAGTGCTCTCTACGTCGACACAGATGCTTTTCATACACCATTAATTGCCGGAATAGTTTGTCTGCTAAATTCCTAATGTGCTATAAATTCTGTGTTTGTTTTTACAGTGTTGACAGCATAGAACACTGTAAGCATGTGCTTGAAACCTTGGAACAGCCAACGTCAGCTGAGCTGAAAGACAAAACCACTATGCTATCCTCGTTTGCTGGCTCGCTGGCTCTCTCTCTCTCTCTCTCTCTCTCTTTCTCTCTCTATGGCTATCTCTCTCTGTCTTTCTCTGCTTCTCTCTCTCTGTCTCTCTCTGGCTCTCTCTCTCTGTCTTTCTCTGCTTCTCTCTCTCTGTCTCTCTCTCTGTCTTTCTCTGCTTCTCTCTCTCTGTCTTTCTCTCTGTCTCTCTCTCTCTCTCTCTCTCTCTTTATCTTTCTCTATCTCTGGCTCTCTGCTTCTCTCTCTCAATCTATATCACTCTCTCTGGCTCTCAATTCAATTCAATTCAAGGGGCTTTATTGGCATGGGAAACGTGTTAACATTGCCAAAGCAAGTGAGGTAGATAATATACAAAAGTGAAATAAACAATAAAAATTAACAGTAAACATTTCACATACAGAAGTTTCAAAAGAATAAAGACATTACAAATGTCATATTATGTATATATACCGTGTTGTAACAAAGTACTGGTTAAAGCTCTCTCTCTCTGCTTCTCTCTCTCTCTCTCTCTCTCTCTCTCTCTCTCTCTCTCTCTCTCTCTCTCTCTCTCTCTCTCTCTCTCTCTCTCTCTCTCTCTCTCTCCGCATTATTGTACATTAGCTACTTATTTTCTTTCTTATCTTAGGATGGAGTCCATGTGACTTGAGAATGGCGCTGGAATGTACAGCGGACATTTCACTGGCTCCTGACCAACTCTGCTATTTTGTGGGTTGTTCCTCCATTGTTTCCGATTACCGAAAAGAGCTTCTGGATATTAGAACAGCAATCATGAATTTGGATGAAGATGTTTACTTCAATGAATCAGAGGACATACTGCTCACCTCGGACCAGGACCTGATCCCCGACACTCAGGAGAGAAAGAGGTGGTGATACAGAAGACGACGTGAGAGCACCCTGATGAAACTATGGCGGCGAGTAAATAAATAAACCGCCTCTAACCTCCACTCTGTTGGCCAATGAAAACAAACTGGACGAGCTCCTTTCAAGAGCTATCCTATCAATGGGACCTGAAGATATTCCTATAATATTCTCAGAAACTTGGCTTGACAAGGACATGGATAATATTCTAGATAGTTTCTCTATGCAGGACAGAACGACAGCGCTCGGTAAGCTCGAGGGGGTGGTGTGTGTCTCTTTGTTAACACAACGTCACAGATGTCTCTAGTTTTAAAGGAGCTTGCAATTGGCATGCTGACTGCAGGAATGTCCACCAGAGCTGTTGCAATAGAATTGAATGTTAATTTCTCTACCACAAGCCATTTTAGAGAATTTGGCAATACATCCAATCGGCCTCACAACCGTAGACCACGTGCATGGCAACATGTAGGCGAGCTGTTTGCTGATGTCAACATTGTAAACAGACTACCCCATGGTGGCTCCCGAGTGGCGCAGTGGTCTAAGGCAATGCATCTCAGTGCAAGAGGAGTCACTACAGTCTCTGGTTCAAATCCTAAACATAAAGCAGTTATGTTATATTTAAAGCAGTTATGTTATATTAAAAGCAGCTATGTTATATTAAAAGCAGTTATGTTATATTTAAAGCAGTTATGTTATATTAAAAGCAGTTATGTTATATTTAAAGCAGTTATGTTATATTTAAAGCAGTTATGTTATATTGCTAAAGCAGTTATGTTATATTTAAAGCAGTTATGTTATATTAAAAGCAGTTATGTTATATTTAAAGCAGTTATGTTATATTGCTAAAGCAGTTATGTTATATTTAAAGCAGTTATGTTATATTTAAAGCAGTTATGTTATATTTAAAGCAGTTATGTTATATTTAAAGCAGTTATGTTATATTAAAATCAGTTATGTTATATTTAAAGCAGGTATGTTATATTAAAATCAGTTATGTTATATTTAAAGCAGTTATGTTATATTGCTAAAGCAGTTATGTTATATTTAAAGCAATGATGTTATATTGCTAAAGCAGTTATGTTATATTGCTAAAGCAGTTATGTTATATTGCTAAAGCAGTTATGTTATATTGCTAAAGCAGTTATGTTATATTTAAAGCAGTTATGTTATATTGCTAAAGCAGTTATGTTATATTAAAAGCAGTTATGTTATATTTAAAGCAGTTATGTTATATTTAAAGCAGTTATGTTATATTTAAAGCAGTTATGTTATATTTAAAGCAGTTATGTTATATTGCTAAAGCAGTTATGCTATATTTAAAGCAGTTATGTTATATTTAAAGCAGTTATGTTATATTGCTAAAGCAGTTATGTTATATTAAAAGCAGTTATGTTATATTTAAAGCAGTTATGTTATATTTAAAGCAGTTATGTTATATTGCTAAAGCAGTTATGTTATATTTAAAGCAGTTATGTTATATTGCTAAAGCAGTTATGTTATATTGCTAAAGCAGTTATGTTATATTAAAAGCAGTTATGTTATATTTAAAGCAGTTATGTTATATTTAAAGCAGTTATGTTATATTTAAAGCAGTTATGTTCTATTAAAAGCAGTTATGTTATATTGCTGTATCTCACTTCCCAAACCACTCCAGTAATATACCAACAGACTCTTATATTTTGGTATGTTCCACTTCCCAAATAACTGCAGTGACATACCATACCAATAGAGACTTATATTTTGGTATGTTCCACTTCCCAAACAAACTGCAGTGATACCATACCAATAGAGACTTATAATTTGGTATTTTCCACTTCCCAAACAACTGCAGTGACATACCATACCAATAGAGACTTAT
>NC_052335.1:33893750-33906250 GCF_016432855.1 Salvelinus namaycush
AGTAGAGGAGTAGAGGAGTAGCGGAGTAGCGGAGTAGCGGAGTAGAGGAGTAGAGGAGTAGCGGAGTAGAGGAGTAGAGGAGTAGCGGAGTAGAGGAGTAGAGGAGTAGAGGAGTAGAGGAGTAGCGCCTGTCTCTCTGAATAAAGACAGGCTCTGCTCTTTCTATCCTGGAAAAATGCAGGAAGAAATTCCTGCGTAGATAAAGCATTCAGCATACAGCCATCTGAAATCTATCTTTGCCATTCCTCAAATCTCACATGAAACAATGACAGCATGCTTCTCCTTCCTATGCAATTACAGTAAAATGGGGTGTGATGGGTTACATACCAAGCGTGTATAATACAATTATATGTCAATGTACTGTATAATTAAATAATAATTTAAATGATCAAGCTATTTTACACCTTGAGTTGTTATCTTTGATATGATTACGGGGGTGAGGGTTCGTTGGTCAAATGTTAAATGATTCTCTCCCTCAAGAGCTGGTTAATTCACGGTAAAATTATGGTTTTGGGTAGACCAAGGCAGTCGCCCTACGTCATCATGTTAATTTGAGTTCTATGGAGGGAACAAGGATTTATTGAGTTTGAAATCCCGACACTGGGTCTATGGATGGAATTGGTAATGGGGATAATCTGAAATCTAGATTAGTAGATGGTGAACGGTTTGATAATCTAATCCTAATGATGGTCTGATAAGAGCTGGATGATTTTGGTCCTAGGGACCACTAGCAGTTTCTCTGGACCTCCCCGCAAGGCCTGAGTTTTTTGGAATAGACAACTGTCCCGTATAGGCTCCCTGAACCTGCATGACCTGAGCCATCCTCGCTCTCTCCCAGCTTGGATAGAAAGTTGTTGTGTTTAAAACCAGTCTATTAATAACAAATAATACAGTCAGTCCACCCTCAAAACATTAACATACTATGGATGTTTAATTATGTAGTGTAGCCTACACTCTATAGCTATATAAAGTATTTAGCTGTTATTTATAAACTTTTAAATAAAAATTACACATCAAAAAAGTAGTCGGTTTGAGGATAAATTCAGCCACTATTTACTGTTGAACTCAGCGTGTTTTGTCTGGCTAATAGCTTACACACATGGGCTGCAATATTCAAGGTCAATTAAATGAAATAAAATGAAATCCAACTTGAGAGACTCCTCTGGTCTCCTTTTTTTTTGTGTAAATGTTTTTTTCTATGTAAAGGCCTATAGTAGCGTCTCAAAACTCTACAAAGAACTACCTGAGAAACATTAGGCTTTCGGTTTGACATGCTCCTCAGAACACCTGAGTAAGCTCCACTCATTGCATTGGCGCCGTTGTAGCGACCACGGAATTTGTTCACTGATATCCCCTTATTCTTTCAATCAGTTACATTTGTTATTTTTCAAGGCCTGAAGCACCTTTTCAGTTACATTCCTAAAGCCCAAGAAACAAACACTTCCTAGTACCGATGGACATTAAAAAGGTTTATGAATTACTTTTTGGAGGGATACTGTCAGAATACACATTACCAGTCAAAACTCATTCCTGGGTTTTTCTTTATTTTTACAATTTTCTACATTGTAGAACAATAGTCAAGACATCAAAACTATGAAATAACACATATGGAATCATATAGTAACCAAAAAAGTGTTAAACAAATCCAAATATATTTTTACAATTTTGATTTTTCCAAGTAGCCACCCTTTGCCTTGAAGACAGCTTTGCACACTCTTGGCGTTCTCTCAACCAACTTCATGAGGTAGTCACATGGAAAGCATTTCAATTAACAGGTATGCCTTGTTAAAAGTTATTTTCTGGAATTTCTTTCCTTTTTAAAGCATTTGAGACAGTCAGTTGTGTTGTGCCAAGCTAGGGGTGGTATACAGAAGATAGCCCTATTTGGTAAAAGACCAAGTCCATATTATGGCAAGAACAGCTTAAATAAACAAAGAAAAACGACAGTCCATCATTACTTTAAGACATGAACGTCAGTCAATGCAGAACATTTCAAGAACTTTGAACGTTTCTTCAAGTGCAGTCGCAAAAACCATCAAGTGCTATGATGAAACTGACTCTCATGAGGACCGCCACAGGAAAGGAAGACCCAGAAATATCTCTGCTGCAGAGGATAAGTTCATTAGAGTTAACTGCACCTGAGATTGCAGCCCAAAACAATTAAGTAACAGACACATCTCAACATCAACTGTTCAGAGGAGACTGCGTGAATCAGCCTTCATGGTCTAATTTCTGCAAAGAAAACACTACTAAAGGACACCAATAATAAGAAGAGACTTGCTTGGGCCAAGAAACACGAGCAATGAACATTAGACCGGTGGAAATCTGTCCTTTGGTCTGATGAGTCCAAATTGGAGATTTTTGGTTCTAACCGCTGTGTCTTAGTGAGACGCAGAGTAGGTGAACGGATGATCTCTGCATGTGTGGTTCCCACCGTGAAGCATGGAGGAGGAGGTGTGATGGTGTGGGGGTGCTTTGCGGGTGACACTGTCTGTGATTTATATAGAATTCAAGGCACGCTTAACCAGCATGGCTACCACAGCATTCTGCAGCGATACGCCATCCCATCTGGTTTGCGCTCAGTGGGACTAACATTTGTTTTTCAACAGGACAATGAACCAACACACCTCCAGGCTGTGTAAGGGCTATTTGACCAAGAAGGAGAGTGACGGAGTGCTGCATCAGATGACCTGGCCTCCACAATCACCCGACCTCAACCCAATTGAGATGGTTTGGGATGAGTTGGACCGCAGAGTGAAGGAAAAGCAGCCAACAAGTGCTCAGCATACGTGGGAACTCTTTCAAGACTGTTGGAAAAGCATTCATCATGAAGCTGGTTAAGAAAATGCCAAGAGTGTGCAAAGCTGTCATCAAGGCAAATGGTGGTTACTTTGAAGAGTCTAAAATCTAAAATCTATTTTGATTTGTTTAACACTTTTTTGGTTACTACACAATTCCAACTATTTCATAGTTTTGATGTCTTCACTACAATTCTTCAATGTAGAACACAGTAAAAAATAAAGAAAAACCCTTGAACGAGTAGTTGTGTCCAGATTTTTGACTGGTACTGTATATATACAGTGGGGAGAACAAGTATTTGATACACTGCCGATTTTGCAGGTTTTCCTACTTACAAAGCATGTAGAGGTCTGTAATTTTTATCATAGGTACACTTCAACTGTGAGAGACGGAATCTAAAACAAAAATCCAGAAAATCACATTGTATTTTTAAGTAATTAATTAGCATTTTATTGCATGACATATGTATTTGATACATCAGAAAAGCAGAACCTAATATTTGGTACAGAAACCTTTGTTTGCAATTACAGAGATCATACGTTTCCTGTAGTTCTTGACCAGGTTTGCACACACTGCAGCAGGGATTTTGGCCCACTCCTCCATACAGACCTTCTCCAGATCCTTCAGGTTTCGGGGCTGTCGCTGGGCAATACGGACTTTCAGCTCCCTCCAAAAGATTTTCTATTGGGTTCAGGTCTGGAGACTGGCTAGGCCACTCCAGGACCTTGAGATGCTTCTTACAGAGACACTCCTTAGTTGCCCTGGCTGTGTGTTTCGGGTCGTTGTCATGCTGGAAGACCCAGCCACGACCCATCTTCAATGCTCTTACTGAGGGAAGGAGGTTGTTGGCCAAGATCTCGCGATACATGGCCCCATCCATCCTCCCCTCAATACGGTGCAGTCGTCCTGTCCCCTTTGCAGAAAGCATCCCCGAAGAAGGATGTTTCCACCTCCATGCTTCACGGTTGGGATGGTGTTCTTGGGGTTGTACTCATCCTTCTTCTTCCTCCAAACACGGCGAGTGGAGTTTAGACCAAAAAGGTCTATTTTTGTCTCATCAGACCACATGACCTTCTCCCATTCCTCCTCTGGATCATCCAGATGGTCATTGGCAAATTTCAGACGGGCCTGGACATGCGCTGGCTTGAGCAGGGGGACCTTGCGTGCGCTGCAGGATTTTAATCCATGACGGCGTAGTGTGTTACTAATGGTTTTCTTTGAGACTGTGGTCCCAGCTCTCTTCAGGTCATTGACCAGGTCCTGCCGTGTAGTTCTGGGCTGATCCCACACCTTCCTCATGATCATTGATGCCCCAGACCGAGGGTGATTGACCGTCATCTTGAACTTCTTCCATTTTCTAATAATTGCGCCAACAGTTGTAGCCTTCTCACCAAGCTGCTTGCCTATTGTCCTGTAGCCCATACCAGCCTTGTGCACGTCTACAATTTTAACCCTGATGTCCTTACACAGCTCTCTGGTTTTGGCCATTGTGGAGAGGTTGGAGTCTGTTTGATTGAGTGTGTGGACAGGTGTCTTTTATACAGGTAACGAGTTCAAACAGGTGCAGTTAATACAGGTAATGAGTGGAGAACAGGAGGGCTTCTTAAAGAAAAACTAACAGGTCTGTGAGAGCCGGAATTCTTACTGGTTGGTAGGTGATCAAATACTTATGTCATGCAATAAAATGCAAATGAATTACTTAAAAATCATACAATGTGATTTTCTGGATTTTTGTTTTAGATTCCATCTCTCACAGTTGAAGTGTACTTATGATAAAAATTACAGACCTCTACATGCTTTGTAAGTAGGAAAACCTGCAAAATCGGCAGTGTATTAAATACTTGTTCTCCCCACTGTATACATGACAGATGCATGGGGCCCCGGAACACGTGCCCCCCCCTGGGCTACGTGGGTGTCCAGTGTGCCAGTGCTAGGTACCCACAGTGTTGTGTTCTAGTCCCAGCCCACTACTATCACATCTGATTCAGCTAATTAACAATCATCAAACCCTTGAAAAGTTCAATCAAGCGTCTTAGTGCTGGGCTGGAATAAAAGCCTGCACACCCTGCAGCTCTTCAGAACCATATGTGAAGAAGCCTGCCTTGACGTCCTCATCACTGGGTTCGGAAAACTATAAATTGATTGGAGAGCTTCTAGAGATACCATATGAAACGCATCATCACAATTCCGCGGGACGACAAAGACATTCCTTCTCGTTGGTTCTCTGGGACGTTCTGTGTCTTCCTGTGAGAACCTGACTGATGCTTCCCCGCTGGCAATGCCCCCCCCCTCCAGATAATAAACGTATGATAAGAGCAATGACAGGAGGATCCGGGGAACATAACATGCAAACCAACTAACGATTCAATGGCCTCTCTAAATTCACTACCACACACCCCTTAATCATTGACACTGTGCTGTATAGCCTGCGTCTCAATATCAGTAGCTATGGGCCCTGGTCAACAGTAGTGCACCACCTAGGGAACGTAACCAGATCCTCGGCACGGTGTGAGGTTGGCTGATGAAAGAGGGGCCTCGTTTATTGACCATTTTTTGATGGACCGTCAGATGTTTCGAAATGTAAATCGCTAGGGAGGGTGGCGAGGTGTTGTTGAGGCGTTGTCAAGGCGTTGTCAAGGAAGAAAGGAAAGACGGAGAGGAAAGGAGCCCTAGCTCTCAGGAGGATTAGCGATTAGAAGGCACTGCCATCTCAGGCAGAAGTGTGTGTGTCTGTGTGTGTGGGGGGGGGGGGGGGGGGGGGTGAGTCTATGCATATGTGTGCCACCCCAGTCAGAAGACGCCATCAGTCGACATGTGTCAAACGACTGGCTTGATTTATCCTTGGAGGTAAAAGAAAAAGAGTCGAGCATCTCTCTCTCATCTCAGATCATAATCTCACCGACGCCCTTATTCTGTCAACGCCCTCTTGATGCTTACCGTCAGAGATCGGCTCTTTTGTAGTGTGCCTTGCTGCTAAGGATGTTGCGGATGCTGCTGCCGCTGCGGCGTTTCCCTCCTCTGCATATGAACAAGCAGGCAGGGGGGAAGGAAGGAGATGAAGAGGAGGAGGAGGAGGAGTACAGGGCTTGGATGAGGAGGATGAGGAGGGGGCTGGGAGGAGGAGGATGAGGAGGGGTCTGGGATGAGGAGGATGAGGAGGGGCTGGGATGAGGATGATGAGGAGGGGCTGGGACGGGGAGGATGAGGGGTCTGGGATGAGGAGGATGAGGAGGGGTCTGGGATGAGGAGGATGAGGAGGGGCTGGGATGAGGATGATGAGGAGGGGCTGGGATGGGGAGGATGAGGAGGGGGCTGGGATGAGGAGGATGAGGAGGGGTCTGGGATGAGGAGGATGAGGAGGGGCTGGGATGAGGAGGATGAGGAGGGGGATGAGGAGGGGGCTGGGAAGAGGAGGGTTCTGGGAAGAGGAGGATGAGGAGGGGGCTTGGATGAGGAGGATGAGGAGGGGGATGAGGAGGGGCTGGGATGAGGAGGATGAGGAGGGGGCTGGAATGAAGAGGGGGCTGGGATGAGGAGGGGGCTGTGATGACGAGGATGAGGAGGGGCTGGGATGAGCAGGAGGATGAGGAGGGGGCTGGGATAAGCAGGAGGATGAGGAGGGGGCTGGGATGAGGAGGAGGATGAAGAGGGGGCTGGGATGAGGAGGGTGAGGAGGGGGATGGAATGAGGAGGAGGATGAGGAGGGGGCTTGGATGAGTAGGGGGATGAGGAGGATGAGGAGGGGCTGGGATGAGGAGGATGAGGAGGGGCTGGGAGGAGTAGGGGGCTGGGTTGAGGAGGGGGCTGCGATAAGGAGGGTGCTGGGATGAGTAGGAGGAGGAGGCGGGGCTGGGAGGAGGAGGGTGCTGGGATGAGGAGGATGAGGAGGGGGCTGGGATGAGTAGGAGAATGAGGCGGGGCTGGGAGGAGGAGGGTGCTGGGATGAAGAGGAGGATGAGGAGGGGGCTGGAATAAAGGAGGCTGACACACCTTTGAGAATCTGTAAACCAAAGGATAGAGAAGAGCAGAGAGTATTCCTCCAAGGAATGAATACCCAGAGTGATCTGAGAGGATGTGGGGTAGAGGAAAGAAGGAGGAATGGTGGGATAGAGGTCTGCTCATGTCTCTCCGTGACACAGGCCTGGTGACAGCAGCGACCCTGGAGACCCCCTAGCAGGTAAGAGAGGAGATGGGGTCTTGTTATGATCAGGAACTTCTTCAGGAAGGGGAAAAAAATAAATCAATTCAAATCTGGAAAAGATGGAAATGAAGGGAGAGAGAGAGAGAGAGAGAGAGAGAGAGAGAGAGAGAGAGAGAGAGAGAGAGAGAGAGAGAAGGTGGATGTGTCACCTGCAGAGGGCCTGTTCTCCTCACATGAAACCGTAATCCCTAGATGCAACATCATTTGAAGGGACGATTAAATAGAATAGTTAAATGAAGCCCCAGCAGGGTGTAGACAGAGGATAGAGGCAGCCTGAGGAGGAGAGGACCAGTCTACAGCAGTCTACCAGCAGTCTACCAGCCAGCTGTCTGTCGTGTAATGAGACTCAGAGAATTAGGCCTCTGATTAGGCTACTACACCTGTCCCCTACTACCCGGTCTTCTACTACCTGTCACCTACTACCCTTGTTTCTTCAACCCTGTATTCTACTACCCCGTCCCCTACTACCCCCGTTGCTTACTACCCCCGTCGCCTACTACCCCAGTTCCCTACTACGTCCAATAGCTACTACACCAGTTCTCTACCACCCCGTCCCCTACTACCCCCTTCCCTACTACCCCTTCCCCTACTACCCCGTCCCCTACTACCCTGTCCCCTACTACCCCGTACCCTACTACCCCGTCCCCTACTACCCCGTCCCCTACTACCCCATTCCCTACTACCCCGTCCCCTACTACCCCTTCCCCTACTACCCCGTCCCCTACTACCCCTTCCCCTACTACCCCGTTCCCTACTACCCCGTCCCCTACTACCCCTTCCCCTACTACCCCTTCCCCTACTACCCCATCCCCTACTACCCCTTCCCCTACTACCCCGTCCCCTACTACCCCTTCCCCTACTACCCCGTTCCCTACTACCCCGTCCCCTACTACCCCGTCCCCTACTACCCCTTCCCCTACTACCCCGTTCCCTACTACCCCGTCCCCTACTACCCCTTCCCCTACTACCCCTTCCCCTACTACCCCGTCCCCTACTACCCCTTCCCCTACTACCCGTCCCCTACTACCCCATTCCCTACTACCCCGTCCCCTACGACCCCATTCCCTACTACCCCGTCCCCTACTACCCCGTCCCCTACTACCCCGTCCCCTACTACCCCTTCCCCTACTACCCCGTCCCCTACTACCCCTTCCCCTACTACCCCGTCCCCTACTACCCCGTCCCCTACTACCCCGTCCCCTACGACCCCATTCCCTACTACCCCGTCCCCTACTACCCCGTCCCCTACTACCCCATTCCCTACTACCCCGTCCCCTACTACCCCGTCCACTACTACCCCGTCCCCCACTACCCCATTCCCCTACTACCCCTTCCCCTACTACCCCGTTCACTACTACCCCTTCCCCTACTACCCCTTCCCCTACTACCCCGTCCCCTACTACCCCGTCCCCTACTACCCCGTCCCCTACTACCCCGTCCCCTACGACCCCGTTCCCTACTACCCCGTCCCCTACTACCCTGTCCCCTACTACCCCGTCCCCTACTACCCCGTCCCCTACTACCCCTTCCCCTACTACCCCGTCCCCTACTACCCCTTCCCCTACTACCCCGTCCCCTACTACCCCGTCCCCTACTACCCCGTCCCCTACGACCCCATTCCCTACTACCCCGTCCCCTACTACCCCGTCCCCTACTACCCCGTCCACTACTACCCCGTCCACTACTACCCCTTCCCCTACTACCCCGTCCCCTACTACCCCGTCCCCTACTACCCCGTCCCCTACGACCCCATTCCCTACTACCCCGTCCCCTACTACCCCGTCCCCTACTACCCCGTCCACTACTACCCCGTCCCCCACTACCCCATTCCCCTACTACCACGTCCCTTACTACCCCGAGTCCCCATTCCCCACTACCCCGTCCCCTACTACCCCGTCCCCTACTACCCCATCCACTACTACCCCGTCCCCTACTACCCCGTCCACTACTACCCCGTCCCCTACTACCCCGTCCACTACTACCCCGTCCCCTACTACCCCGTCCCCTACTACCCCGTCCACTACTACCCCATTCCCCACTACCCCATTCCCTACTACCCCGTCCCCTACTACCCCTTCCCCTACTCCCCCCCCCCCACACACACACACAAAACACACACACACACACACACACACACACACACACACACACACACACACACACACACACACACACACACACACACACACACACACACACACACAGCTTATCATTAACGAAGTGAGAGAGATCTAAAAGGAGCTAAAAATCCATGAGGCATCTCATTAACAAATAATAAACATACCATTAACATCTCATTAATATCTCATTAACATCTCATTACTATTGAATATCTGTTGTGGCCTGTGACTTCAAAATAAAACTGGCAGATGGAAGGTGAGAGTAAAGAAGGATTGAGGGATGGATGGAGGGAGGTAAAGGGAAGGAGTGATGTAAAGGGAGGGAGGGAGGTGGGAGGAGGTGGAGGGAGGGAGGGAGGTGGATGGATGGAGGTGGAGGGAGGGGGGAGGTAAAGGGAGAGAGTGCATCACCAAAGTAAAGTGAAGTAAAATGGGAGGGAGGGAGGGAGGGAGGGAGGGAGGGAGGGAGGGAGGGTGTAAGGGGAAGGTAGCGGGAACCACATGAAAGGAGGGGAGATGGAGTGAGACTTGGCAGAGGAGAGGAGAGGAAAATGAAAAGCGAGGGACCCCAGAGAGTTGTACCTGTGGAGAAGGAGAAGAAGTATACTCCTGGGAGAATATGCATGGTCTATAATGAGGTGGGCGGGGCACAGTGTTGGCACGGTGATGCACTGAGCAATAGGGATGATAATAATAACCTGCTCTCTCTTAATAATATGAATACTGCAAGGAAAACACTTTCATCCAAGTAAAAAGTCAGACTCTTCTTTTCAAGTTATCTATCTATCTATCTATCTATCTATTTATCTATCTATCTATCTATCTATCTATCTATCTATCTATCTATCTATCTATCTATCTATCTATCTCTCTATCTCTCTATCTCTCTATCTCTCTATCTGATAGTTTCACCCCAGAAGAAAAGGAGGAATAGGATGGTTAAAATGAATTACCAGAAGGGAAACTAACGATACACTACATTTACTATATGGTATCTAACTCTCTGTATGATCAAGACAGCCAGACGGCAACTCCTTAGTGGCAAGTGAAAAACAGACACACAAACAAACAACAGTCCTGCCATCTGAGAAGGCTGGGCCTTAACCTCAGTGTGTCAGAGCATTCCTGTGGTGATCCAACGGAATGGGTCTTCACGCCAGCCCTCAGGCCCAGGAGAGGGCTCCGGATTGTGGCCTGGCCTAGTGGGCGAGCCCCTGGTCTGTTTTCGAGGCCTACTGGCCTAACTGTACACTGTTGATTAATGGGTCTCATCACTCCCCACCTACTCACCTGGAGGCACCGCTAGAGGCTGTCGTCCTGGCTCAGGTGCCTGGCTCAGGTGGCTGCGGTCGGGGCTGACCTGAGGGCCTCCTCCCTGGGAGTAGAGTCTCTGGGAGGTCCAGGGGAGTGGAGCAGAGGGCTTTGGAGGGCGTGGAGCTGTCTGTCTCACTCTGTCTCTCTCCGTCTCTGCTGGAAGATTTATGGTCTTCTCTAGAAGGATCACTCTCTGTCTCGTGGTAATTCAACAACTCAGTGGAATCAGGAAACCTTTTGAAGCTCCTACAATGGTCTTAGAAACACATAATCACAAGGGTTGGATTCACACACACATACTGTTTCACACACACACACACTGTTTCACACACACACACACACACACACACACACACACACACACACACACACACACACACACACACACACACACACACACACACACACACACACACACACACACACACACACTGTTTCACACACACACACACACACACACACACACACACACACACACACACACACACACACACACACACACACACACACACGATTTCACACACACACACACACACACACACACACACACACACACACACACACACACACACACACACACACACACACACACACACACACACACACACACACACACACACACACAGGGCCAATTTCTCACATTAAACACGAACAGATGCTGTCTTCATTATATTTGACCTCACAAACACAAATGGAGAACAGCGAACGGGTCTATGTTTTGCTGAGTCTTCCCTGAACATATGCTGCCCTGGTCGATGGGAGCCTGCAGTAAAGCGGAGAGGAAATGATACTGCCTGCTGTAGTTGTCATGTACAGTATTCGCAGTGGAAAATACCCACACAGCTCTGGACTGCACAGGCCATCAACCCCTACCAACCCCGACCTAGCTAGCTATGCCAAGAGTGTTTCAGAGGTATCAGAACATGTAGAGGGGGGACAATAACACAGTATGGGAGGGGTTATTTTGGTTTGTCTTTAGTGTACGCTTTTCTTTACCCCTTTCTTGGGACTGAGATGAGCTCCGTCTCAGATTTGATTGACAGGTCAAGAGAACGTCGCGTTAATATTACCATATCATTACAGAGAGTACAACACAGCATTCATATTGATGCGATGATTGTGTCGTAGGATATAACAAAGGGAATAATGAATGACAATGGGCTATATGAGGATGAAATAAATTATCGATGATTATGTTCTTCTTCTGCCAGCAGTTATGAAAAATGATTTCTGAGAGACTAAAGTCATGTGAGTTTTCGTTATGTTCTCCTTCTTCGTGTACCATATCGGATCAGGGGGTGTTGGGATTGAGGAGGGTGGCTGGTTTTGGATAAATGTCACTGTGGTGTGAGGAGGGTAGTGGGGTTGATCTGGTTGATCACATAGACCTCTCCGCTGAAGGTTAGGGATGAGACGGCTTTAGGCAGAAGAGCAGCAACCCCCATGAATATCAAACGCCTCTGGATCTCACCCCGCCGTCGGCCCAAAGGAGTGTGTGTGTGTGTGTGTCTGTGTCTGTGTCTGTGTCTGTGTGTGTGTGTGTGTGTGTGTGTGTGTGTGTGTGTGTGTGTGTGTGTGTGTGTGTGTGTGTGTGTGTGTGTGTGTGTGTGTGTGTGTGTGTGTGTGTGTGTGTGTGTGTGTGTGTGTGTATTTAAAGGCAGTCCACAAGAATACAGAAGGAGCGAAACCAGCGTTTCCCAAACTCAGTCCTGGGACCCCTGGGGTGCACACACTGCTGATTCAAATGATTCAAACTTTATTGATTATTGAAATCAGCTGGGTAGAGCTAGGGCAACAACAACAACAAAAAAGTGTGCACCCCTTGTGGTCCCGAGGACCGAATTTGGGAAACTCTGATATAGAAACAGGATATAGCCTAATCCCTACAATATTAATGTCCAAAATGTCATAGGAAAGCTATGGGACTCATTCAAAAGGCCGAGCGTCCGGTCAGATCTGAGCCAGTGTCAGACAGCCTTGTATAATGAATGAATGTGAGGTTCCAGCCACAGGACTTAGTATTGCCTAGAGTATTCGTGGCCAAAGCTATCACGAGCTTTGTCTAG